>NW_024423319.1:112484508-112522650 GCF_017311325.1 Ursus maritimus
AGGCTAATTGCTATTTAAAATGTACTTTTTTCTTCTTAAGTATAGGATAACTTTATTCCAATATCCTGATCTGTTATAATGTCTACAAACGTTTTAAGAGGAATAAGCGAGGATTGGGGAGTGGTAAGATAGGTGGGCTTGCTTCTAGAGTTGCATTTCTGGTTTTGTAGATGCTTGTAAGACAAAGAATGGTTTCTAATTCCCCGAGGAACTAGATTACAGCCTGAATATCAAGGAACTATCTCATTTTTTTAAACTGAATTTGCTTCTTTCTATCAGGGAAATGTTTAATGAAAATGGAATAAAAAAATTATGTCTTTGTAAAGTCTGTATAAAGCATTTTAATGAAAGCCTTCTTTCCAGGTACACAATTCAACATTGGCTTTTATTAGCCCCTGAATATTGGGCTTTCAGAGATCACTGGTAGGAGGGGTTAGGAGAAATTTTGGTCCTATTTCTTCTGTGAAGGGGGGGCTGTGAATAGTCACTAACCTTTTAAGTCCTCTCTAAATTTGGTAGCATCTTCTAAAAGTAGAGGCAAAAGAACTTTTACAATTTAAAGCTCTGCTGCTGTCCAGGGCCATGAATTCTTTTGCAGGGGGAGGGTGGGGGGGAATGGGGCAGGGTCCTAGGATAATATCTGCAAAGTACATGGTGTAGCAATGCCAGAAGCTGGCAAAACCGGATTACCCATCCCTGAAAGGTAGGAGCAAAGTAAACTTTATTGCCAGTTTTACGTGCTTTTGTTAAATTCATTTCCTGGCTTTCAGCATTAATATGATCAACGTGTATACTTTTAACCTAGAGATTAGGCATGAGTGCTTTCTGTAAGTCTTGTAAGGAAAGGGAAAACAGGCAGGTGAGGCCAGATTTTAAAGGGAATTTACGTTGGATGTGGACATTTATTTTGAAGTCTTAAGTCTAATTTTTGTTCTTTCATCTTATCAAGGGAGTCCCTAAGGCTCACTGTTATACTGATAAGACAATTGAGAACTCTTTATAAAGAATCTTTTTCTTTTAAATATAGCCAATTTAAAGGATCCATTGTCTGGTCATTGATGAGTAGCATTTGTTAACAGGATTTAAAACAATAAACCCCTTAATGGCTTAACCAAAGACGCAAGAGGCATCCAGAGAAGGCACAGATAATGCAGCCCCCAGGATCCAAAAATTTGCTCCTGGTTAGAAGGTGGAGGAGGATCAATAAAGTATAAACACTTTAAGACTAAAAAATGAAGCAAGCCCCTCCTTACCATTTACAAAGTTGTATTCAGAGTAACTTACTGATAGGCTGGTGGAGGGTTGTCAAGCAGGCAGAGGATCTGGGCAGTATGCGGGCATTCTCTGCCCCCATCTTCTGCCCATTCTGGGTCTTAATTCCCAGCTTTTATAGAGCAAGGGGCTTGATGGTGAGGTCACAGAGTAGTTATCTGAAGTGACACCATCTGTCATCGAGGCTCTCTACTAGTTAGCTACAGTGGGGCCTCCCGTGCACCATTTTAGGGAAGAGCAGAACAAACCTTCCTGCATTCCGTTCTGGGCATACATTAACCTCTACACGGCCTGGAACCTGTAGCGCCGAGGGAGGTGATTGTGTGGCTATGAACAAGATGGAGGGCCAAAGATGGAGTCATTGTTCTCAGCATTCCTACAACTCCCAAAATGAGTCTAAGAAAGCAAAGGCCTTTGCTGCATAGGTGGTAAGAGTGGCGTAGTGAAAATGGTATCTCTGGTTTCCCACAAGAACATGACACACCTCCAGTCAGAGACCTGCTCACCTGTGAAACTGGACAGGTGCTACTGGAATGGCACTTTTCAGCACTACCAAGTGATGAAGGTTGATTCGACAAAGCTTCCAGTGGGCTAGAACCTCTCATGACAAACACTCCTGAGAGCTGGCATGGCTGGACAGAGAGAGAGAGAGAGTGTGTGTTGGATTCCTAGTCTGTTTGGCCACCAAGGTGCACCCTCTGAATGGTGGAGGCTGAAGAGAATCTTCTCACTCGTCACAAAGCCAAGTTCTTAGGACATAGTACAAGATGAAAGGAAAACTTCATCTGCTTTCTCTTTTGGCTAAGTCTTGGGTCTTTGGGAGCCACATTAATACCTAGGAGGGATGTGCCACAGGGTTGGGGATTATATGTTGTTTTATAGTGAACTTCATTATGCAGAAGTTTTCTTGAGGTTGGTGGGTGAACTTGCATCAATCTAACTTATTCCGTGACCAACTTATCCTAACATGGGAGTCTTCCTGAGGTGGCAAGTGCTCTAACAGCTTTTAGGTGCTCAACCCGGGCCCACTAATTTCGTGGCTTTGGCTTTTAAGATGTCCCTTAGCAACAGCCTTTTTTTTTTTTTTTAAAGATTATTTATTTATTTATTTGACAGAGAGAGAGAGACAGCCAGTGAGAGAGGGAACACAAGCAGGGGGAGTCGGAAGGGAAGAAGCAGGCTCCCAGTGGAGCAGGGAGCCCGATGTAGGGCTCAAACCCAGGACTCTGGGATCAGGCCCTGAGCCGAAGGCAGACGCTTAAAGACTGAGCCACCCAAGCGCCCCAAAGCAATAGTCTTTAACTCACAGCAAAGTTCGTGTAAACAGAGGCCAATCTGATGAGAACCATGAACTCACCAGTCTGTGAGGCCAGTTCAAACTGCAGGCTGTGGTGCCTATGCTTGTGTTCTGCCCTATGGAAATTCCTTTTTATGAAACATGACACAAAATACAAAGGAAAACAAAGACCATCTCTGGGATGAAATGGATCAGTAACCAAGAGTGATCTACCAAATTTAACCAAATAGTGGCTAAGCCCAAGGAACTAGTTCAACAAATATTTTTTTTCCTGCTAATTTTTTTAAAATGTTTTTCTATTATATTATGCTAGTCACTATACAGTACATCCCTGGTTTTTGATGTAAAGTTCAATGATTCATTAGTTGCATATAACACCCAGTGCACCATGCAATACGTGCCCTCCTTACTACCCATCACTGGCCTATCCCATTCCCCCACCCCCCTCCCCTCTGAAGCCCTCAGTTTGTTTCTCAGAGTCCATAGTCTCTCATGCTTCATTCCCCCTTCTGATTACCCCCCCTTTCTTTATCCCTTTCTTCTCCTACCGATCTTCCTAGTTCTTATGTTCCATAGATGAGAGAAACCGTATGATAATTGTCTTTCTCTGCTTGACTTATTTCACTTAGCATTATCTCCTGCAGTGCTGTCCATGCTGCAGCAAATGTTGAGAAATCGTTCTTTTTGATGGCTGAGTAATATTCCATTGTATATATGGACCACAGCTTCTTAATCCAGTCATCTGTTGAAGGGCATCTCGGCTCCTTCCACGATTTAGCTATTGTGGACAATGCTGCTATGAACATTGGGGTGCATATGGCCCTTCTCTTCACTACGTCTGTATCTTTGGGGTAAATACCCAGTAGTGCAATGGCTGGGTCATAGGGTAGCTCAATTTTTAACTTTTTAAGGGACCTCCACACTGTTTTCCAGAGTGGCTATACCAACTTGCATTCCCACCAACAATGTAGGAGGGATCCCCTTTCTCCACATACTCTCCAGCAATTGTTGTTTCTTGCCTTGTCAATTTTTGCCATTCTAACTGGCATAAGGTGGTATCTTAGTGTGGTTTTGATTTGAATTTCCCTGATGGCTAATGATTTTGAACATTTTTTCATGTGTCTGTTAGCCATTTGTATGTCATCATTGGAAAAGTGTCTGTTCATGTCTTCTGCCCATTTTATGATTTGTTTATTTGTTTCTCGCGTATTGAGTTTGAGAAGTTCTTTGTAGATCTTGGATACCAGTCTTTATCTGTAGTGTCATTTGCAAATATATTCTCCCATTCTGTGGGCTGCCTCTTAGTTTTTTTGACTGTTTCCTTGGCTGTGCAGAAGCTTTTTATCTTGATGAAGTCCCACAAGTTCATTTTATCTTTTGTTTCTCTTGCCTTTGGAGATGTCATGAAAAAGGTTGCTTTGGCCGGTGTCGTGGAGGCTGCTGCCTATGTTCTCCTCTATGCTAATTTAAATTTGGAAAGAGAGAAAAAGGAATCTCATCATTCTTGCTCCATCAGACTCTGTAGATATTGATTCGAGGAGACTGACATAGCAGGAAATATTAACTTCTGCCTGCTATATGTCAGATTTCCCAAAGATCTCTCAGCTGCAGCATTGTCAGGGTGAGCAGTGTCCAGTGAGTAAAGTATTCTGCTGACTATAGCGACTCTTGGGGAGGAAGAATTATTCTGCCCTTCAAGGTCCTTTTCGCTGGACTAAGAATCAAATTGACTTGAGACAGATGAACAGGAGAAAATCAAATTTAATAATGGACCAGGAATCAACAGACATGAACTTCCCAAGACAATGAGGCTTTATGAGCCAAAGAGAGGGGTCTGAGGATACAAAGGGGAGGCAGACCATTATCAAGAAGGTGAAAGGAGATTTTTGGAAAACAAAGGTTGCCCTATTATGCATATAAGTCTCTTAAGTAAAGAAGAATCTCTGTTAATAGCTCTCTTTCTGGTACAAGCAGGCAGTTGAAGGCAAGGTAAAGAGCTTTTCCTGAATCTGCTGGGTTTTGCTCACTTTTACCTCAAAATTAGATTCATGCCAAATTGGCCCATCTTGGGGCAGCCTGCCCTTGGCACCTACACTTCCAACTTTGTTCCTCCATCTCAAGATTGTTTCTGGCTATTCTGGATCCCTTGTATTTCCATATGAGTTTTAGAATCACCTTGTCAGTTTCTTCAAAAGAAGCAGCTGGGTTGTGGTAAGGAAAGTTTTGAATCTCTAGATCGATTTGGGGAGTGTTGTCATCTTAACTATATTAAGTCTTCCAATTCATGAACAAGGCCTGTCTTTCCATTTATTTAGGTCTCCTTTAAATTCCTTCAATGATGTTACATGGTTTTCAGTGTGCAAGTCTTGTATTTCTTTTGTTAAATTTATTCCTAAGTATTTTTTAAATTTTAGATCTATAAAAATAAAATTCTTTTCTTAATTTCATTTTTGGATTGTTCATCACTAGTGTATAGAAATAAAATTGATTTTTGTATATTGATCATGTATTCTGCTACCTTGTTGTATTCATTTATTAGTTCTAATAGGTTTTTTTTGGTATGTGAATTTCTTAGGATTTTCTATATACAAGGTCATATCATTTGCTAATAGAGATAGTGTTGGTACCTTTTATTTATTTTCCTTGCCTAACTGTCTTGGCGAGGACCTCTAGTACAAGGTTGACTAGAAGTGGCAAGAGCAGACATCCTTGTATTGTTCCAGGAGGAACTGTTAAATCTTTTACCATTAAGTATAATTTAACTTTCATTTCTTTGTAAATGTCCTTCATTAAGCATCTTCTGTTCCTAGTTTGTTGAGTCTTTTTATTATGAAAGTGTTGGAGTCTCTCTTTTATTTTTTGGAAAATTTTGTGAAGGATTGGCATTAATTCTTTAAATGTTTGGTAGTATTCACCAATGAGGACATTTGAGCCTGAGCTTTTCTTTGTAGGAAGTTTATGATTACGATTTCAATCTCTTTACTTGTTAGAAGACTACTTAGATTTTCTATTGCTTCTGAAATCAGTTTTGGTAGTTTGTGTCTTTCTCGAATTTGTACGTTTTCTCTAGGCTATCTAAAATGTTGGCATATACTTGTTATAGAATTCCCTTATGATCTTTTTCATTTATTTATTAATAAAAAAGGAGGCCCAATAATGACATTGAAACCTAAAGAAATGACAAAGGCGGGATGTTTTTATACTTTTTAGACAAGGAGACGATAAATCTGTGAGGAATTGACAGGACAAAGAAAAAACTTTGGGAGCTTGAATTAGTAAGGAATTCTAAACAGAATTTTGTCTGTCAGAGTAAATTAGTAAAAAGTAACAAGGGTTGTTTATACAACCTTTTTGGCCCTGAATTTCCTATCTCTGGTGATAAGAATGTCTCTTTCCCTTCTGGTACAGGGAGGGCAACTTTCACATGGGAGATTTATTTCCTGCTTTCAGAGGGACAGAAGGTATGTGTGTCTTTCTTGCACAGGCTCTCTCTTAAGTCACTTTCATTTAAAATAATCAATATACCAAAGTGGAGCATTTTGGAGCAGCCTGTCCTTGGCCCCTATCATCAGTATAGCTAAAGGTTTGTCAATTTTGTGGATATTTTAAAGAATCCACATTTGGTTTCATCAATTTTCTTTATTGTTTTTCTATTCCATGTTTCATTTATTCCTGCTCTGATCTTCCTTATTTCCTTTTTTCTGCTTGCTTTGTGTTTAGTTTGTTCTTCTTTTGCTAGTTTCTGAAGGTGGAAGATTATTAATTTGAGATCTTTCTTCTTTCCTACCCTCTGTGTACTGCTTTAGCTACAGCTCACAAGTTATGATTTGTTCTTTGATATACTGGCTATTTAGAAGTGTGTTCTTTAATTTCCACGTGTCTGTGAATTTCCTCAATTTCCTTCTGTTTTTGATTTCTAATTTCCTTCAGTTGTAATTGGAGAATATACTTTGTATAACTTCAGTTTTTTAAAATTTATCGAGATGTGTTTTTGTGGCCCAGCATATGGTCTGTCCTAGATAACGTTCCATGTGCACTCTACACGAATATGTATTCTGCTCTTGTTGGGTAGAATATTCTATGAATGTATGTTAGCATTGCTTATGCTTTTTAGGAGTGAATTTTCAGAGGTCCTTATGCTACTATTCTGGAAGGATTTTCCACTACAGTTAATTGAACAGGAAATAGAAAATAGCTTTAGGATGATGCTGTCAAAGAACAAGGGCTTTCTTTAGGTTGATGACATCAGTATTAAAAAGTAATTTAACTTGTCACTTCAGTGCCTGGTAAAGCTGTACCTTTGTCTTTGGTTGCTTCTGTGGAATGGTGTGGTTTTAAGATACTAGTCAAAAGCTTTCCTTGGGCAAGCTCTCAAACTAAGTAGTTGAAGATGTAAAATAATTTTCCTGGGAGTATCTAATGTTAAAGGTTACAATTGAGTCTTTGTAGATAAACAAGTAATAGGAAGACATAAGAGAGCAAATTTAATTGAGATTTTGCCATCTATAGGATATTTGACAATATCTTGAGACATTTTTGGTTTCTTCACTAGAGAGCATTATGGGTATCTAGTTGGTAGAGGCCAGGAATGCTGCTAAGCATTCTAAAATGCACAAGACAGGCCCCACAACAAAGAAAAACATCTGGTCCAGAATGTCAGTAGTGCCAAGATTGAAAAACCTTGTTCATAGATTAAATCTAATCTGTTGAGATCAGAGGAGGAAATATTTAAGTTTTATTACTATAAACATTATGCATATTTTAAGTGCTCTGATTTTTTTTATTATTGACTATATTCTCATGACTTATTTAATAAGTGTCTTAATTTTGTTGCATTGAGGAAAGGAACTGACAAGTACAAGGTAGAAGTATATTTTCAAAGTTAATGGATGACAAACTTGAAATTCAGGATATATTACTGAATTCAACATAAGAGATCAGCATAAGATAAATAGTATTAATGGAAAGAGGCCTTTGATAGGAAGTAATTATTTCACACAGAGATTAATCATGAAGAGGTGGTATTTCCTTTTTTTCTTTCTTCTTTGTTAAGATTTTATTTATTTGAGAGAGAGAGAACATGAGCAGGAGGAGAGGCAGAGAGGGAAGCAGATTCCCCACTGAGCAGGGAGCCCAATGCGGGACTTGCTTCCAGGACTCCAGGATCATGACCTGAGCCGAGGGCAGACATTTAACTGACTGAGCCACCCAGGCGCCCCAAGAGGTGGTATTTTCTTAAGGACTGATAGGAATTCAAAAATTGATCAGATACCTTCTCTGTATAGTACTAAATACTTAGAATACCTTTATTAAATTTTGCTTTAGATTTCATAGATTTTGTAAAGGTATTTAGGTTTTTAATTTATTTTTTTTCTTTGTCTAATAGGTAGCTCCCATCTAGAACCTACTGGTATGTATGTTCCATGAGGGCAAGGATTTTTTGTTTTATTTTGTTTTGAGTGTTGTGTTCTAATGTTTCCCCATCATCTAGAATAGGATTCAACAAACTTTTTCTGTGAAAGGCCAGATAATAAATATTTTCACCTTTGCAGCATATATGGTTTGAGTCACAACTGCTCAAGTAGGATTGTAATTGGTTGTTGTTTATTTGTATGAAAGCAATTATTTTCTGTATATTGATTTTATAACCAGAAATATTGTGAAATTCTGTATCATTTATAAGTTTTTCGGTTCATTCTGTTGGTTTCTCTCCAAAAGTATCATTTTATCCATGAATAATGATAACTTTTTCTCCTCTTTTCCAATTTTTATGCCTTTTATTTCTCTAGTCTAATCATTTTGGCTAAATTTTTAAAAAATTAAATAATAATGGTAATAAAAACTATTCTTGTCTTGTCCTTGCTTTAATGGAAATGCTTCCAGCATTTTCCCATAAATCATAATACTGACTTTGGTTATGTTCTATCATGATAAGGGAGTAAATTAATCAATTTCTATTTTATTAATAGTTGATTTAAAATCATAAACAGATGTTGAATGTGTCAAATGCTTTGTCTGATTCTATAGAAAATTATTATAAGTCCTTTTCTTTTGATTTGTTAACCTTCCAATCTCCAGCTTACTTAGTCTTCCAAACAAGTTTTTTATAGTCCCACATTTATCAGGTAGAATCATAATCTCTAAGGAATTAACTTTCGGTCCTCACTGTTGTCCACTTCTGATCATAGTTTTAGCTGTCAGCTCAAACATGATGCCCATGGTCTGTTCCATAGTTCACATCCTCTTGGATAGAGGGTTCCTTGGGAGGACTCCAAGTGTCATTTTAATTTGTCATCCTCTGGAATTCTGTTCTCTGACATCCACATTATCAAGGCTACTGCCAGTGTCTCATATTATCATCCACTAATTTCATGGTGGGAAGTGCTCGTCCATGAGTATTTGCTCTTCCTTTGGAAAGCAGGGTATTTGTGATGCCTTTTTGATTGTGTTTCCTGTGCTTCCAATTGGGTTGGTCAGAAGGAAAAGTTGCATGAGATTAGAAGTTTGGAAGTTAATTGGGGTGCCTGGGTGGCACAGTCGTTGGGTGTCTGCCTTCGGCTCAGGGCGTGATCCCAGGGTTCTGGGATCGAGCCCCACATCAGGCTCCTCCACTGGGAGCCTGCTTCTTCCTCTCCCACTCCCCCTGCTTGTGTTCCCTCTCTCGCTGGCTGTCTCTCTCTGTCAAATAGATACATAAAATCTTTAAAAAAAAAAAAAAGAAGTTTGGAAGTTAAGCAGCAATGTTTAACAGCTGTAGAGTGTCAGCCAAGTTGTCAGTGATCAGCTGGCTCACCTTGTCAGCAGGGGGTAGTACCTGGACACATAGCTCATCCAGCTTCTTATAGGTTCCCTCTTTAGACTTCTCTGGGACAGGTGCATGTGCTATGTTATGGCAAAGCCAGCTCCTCCTGAAGGTTACCCTTGACATTGAGGCTGGAGGTAGTAAGAGACAAATGCAGGTTTCAGTTTGTCTTTGCTTTTATCTATGCACAGCTCATCTCCAGTTGCTGGTCGGCATGAACTATAGTGATTTCTGGCTCAACATTAGGTGCAGAGAAAACAGTCTTACACAAACTATTCCACCATCCCTACAGTAAACCCTATAATATATCCCTTACTCTACACGCATTGCATTTCTACTTCTCTGTTGAACCCTGATTGTTTCAGATTTTCTCTGAAGCTAGTAATTAGAAATTATTTCACCCCTTCTCATTGGTGACTTTAGGAAGTCTTCTGGTACATTGTTATTTCATACAGAATCATTGTAATTTTATATATTTTGTGTCATAAGTTAAACATCAATATTAAAATGTAACTGAATCATTTTGAGGAAAATTTCCTTGTTTCTCAAGTGCTAGTAAATTATGGTTTTCTGAGGGAAAGTGGTTTCCTGAATGGAAGGCACTGAAGTTGTTGGTAATGTATGTTGATTCTGCAACTCTAATAATCATATTTCCGTTAAATTATTACATGGCTGTCCTGGGAGACCATTGGTCAGATTTCCTCTTGTGGGAGTTTAAATTGTCCTGAATTGCCCTGATTTGTCTTAACACTCAATATACAGTTAGTGAGTCCACTTTTTTTTTCTAAGATTTTATTTATTTATTTGAGAGAGAGAGAGCACGAGAAGGGGTAAAGGGGGAAGGGCAGAGGGAGAGGGAGAAACAGACTCCCCGCTGAGCAGGGAGCCTGACCTGGGGCTCCATCCCAGGATGCTGGGATCATGATCTGAGCAGAAGGCAGACGCTTAACCAACTGAGCCACCCGGGTGCCGAACTGAGTCCACTCTTGTTGGAAACAAATAGAACTAGAAATTGGGACTTTTTTCTCTTATACTTAACTAAGTCACACTGTGTGCATGTCCCCAAAGACAGTTTATATGTACTGCAATGAATGAAATATGGACTGCTTAAATATTTCTTTTTATTTCTTTTTATCTTTTTTGTTTTTTTTTTCTTTAGAGAGAGAGCATGAGCAGGGGTTGGGGAAGAGGAAGAGGGAGAGAGAGAATCTCAAGCAGGCTCCACACCCAACACAGAGCCTGACATGGGACTTGATCTCACAACCCTGAGATCATGACCTGAGCAGAAATCAAGAGTCAGATGCTCAGCCAACTGAGCCACCCAGGCACCCCCTGCTTAAATATTTCCGTGAAAGTTTTCACTCAGCTCAGAACAGATGGTGCCAGTTTGCTACAATGATGTAATTTTTACATTAGAGAGGGACCTAACAATTAAACTTTCTTTTTGCGAGGCAGTAGAATTGCATTTGGCTGATAATGTAGTTTATATTTTCTGCCATTGGCACTTTTTGAGGAATTGATCTCTCATAGGCAAAACCCTCTAGGTTCATCAGTTCCCAGCATATCTCAGCCACACCATTATACACATTTGGGGCCAGATAATTCTTTGTTGTGGGGGACTGTGTAGTGGCATCCTAGACCTCTACCCACTAGATCCCAGTGGCACTCCCACACTGAGTTGTGACAACAAAAACCATCTCCAGATGCTGCGAAGTGTGCCCTGGGAGACAGAATCACCCCAGTTGAAAACCACTGAGCATTTTGATTCAGACACAGTTGGACTGTGGGTTGGAGTGCAAAGAAATCTCACAAATGGAGGGCTTAAGTCATGGTGGGCATAATCTGAATATTGCTTAATATTGTTTGGGGAGGAGAATAAAGAGGCAGTAGGAATATGCCAAGTCAATGCTGTGATCTTCATTACTGCTATGTGAGATGAGCCAGGATGGAACAGGATGCCATCTTTTCTTAAGTACTAGAATACATCTGATTTTTTTCTCTGCATCAGCTTGCCCAGGGAAATAAATAAGTTTGAGCCTAAGGGTTGCTAATTACATTCATTGACTACATGATAGGTGTTACAATAGAAAAGTAACCAGTTACAAAGTAATTATGTAAAAAATATTGCCTTTGGACTTCAGTTTCCAGTAATAGCATAGGCAGAGTTTCCAGATTGACCCTCCTGCTGAAAACAATTTAAAATACTAGATTTAAAAAAGTTATTAGAAGAGCTGATAGTTAGGAAGAAAGGAACACATAGGTAATAAATTGTATAAAGATGGAAACCAAGAGGGGTAAATAGCGTACTGAAACAATCTTTGATACTGAAAGTACTGGCCAAACTGATGTGAACTTGAACTTCACTGTCACACTGGTGTGTGGCATAGATTCAGGAAGAAAAATCAAGGGCCTGCCTAAAAGGCAGAGTCTAACAAATGGCCCCAGCGAAAACACTGGGAGCCTGAAGGGCTATAGTGTCAGGGGACTGGAATGAAAATTGCTCTCTGAACCTTTGTACTGAGAAGTGAGAGAAGAGATGCCCTCAGGAATATGTAATCATAAACTGCTTCTTTAGAGCCTAGGCAGCCCAAATTCATATTTCTTGAGTGTTCAACAAAACCCGAAACCAATAACCTAATGGTTTTAGACAGGTTTGCTGAGTGCCCACAGCTGGCAGGCAAAAGCAAAAGCCAATTCTCTCTATAGTAGGAACTTAATTTCAAATCTCCAATGATTCCAGCAAATAAATTTTTTTGAGAAATACAAGCAAGAGGGGCACCTGGGTGGCACAGTCAGTTAAGCATCTGACTCTGTTTAGGCTCAGGTTGTGATCTCAGGGTCATGGGATCAAGCCCCACATCAGGCTCTGTGCTCAGTGGGGAGTCTGCTTGAAACTGTCTCTCCCTCCATCCCTCCTGCTCATGTGCACTCTCTCTCTCTCAAGTAATAAATAAATCTTTAATTAAAAAAATACAAGCAAGAAGCAAAAGAAATTCAAAAAATGGAAGAAAATGTGGCACCAAGAGTGAGAGTTAGCAGAAAAAATAAGAGCAAGGAGAAACAGACTTACAAAGATTTCACATATTAGTCACAGAATATAAAATAGCTATACCTAAAGAAAAAAATGGATAATTTAAAAAATATGTGCAGAGGACAAGAAATTGTGAAAAATGGCCACATAGATTTGAAATAGAACTTTTAGAGCTTAAAAATAGATAACTAACTCAAAAAGAGGAGTTTAACAGAAATTAGATCCAGTTGTAGAAAAAACTAATAAACTGGAAGATTTATCTGAAGAAATTAACCGAATGCATCAAAGAAAAACAAACACAAAGAAAAAGTAAAAGACAGGTTGAAAGAATTGCATGAGAAGACTAATATATATCTAATCAGAACTATAGATGCCAAAGAAAGAAAAAATGGGCACAGGTAATATTTGTACACACAGCATAATAAAAGCACAGAACATAATTTATAATTCATTCAACATGAATTCATAATTCATGTTCACAGGACATGTTCATTCCAGAACATAACTACCAAATATTAAATAAGAAATGTTGAGTTTAGTGGTGCCTGGATGGCTCAGTTGATTAAGCATCTGCCTTTGGCTCGGGTCATAATCTCAGGATCCTGGGATGGAGCCCCATATCAAGTGCCTTGCTCAGCAGGGTGTCTGCTTCTCCCTCTCCCTCTGCCCCTCCCTCTGCTTGTGCTCTCTTTCTCTCTCTCTCTCTCTGTCTGTCTCTCAAATAAATAAATAAAATCTCTAAAAAGTTTAAAAAAATGTTGAGTTTCGCCCAGAAACACAAGATTTAGTATTTAGAAATCTATAATTAACAAGAAAACATTAAAATATCATACTAACTCAGCAGATGTATAAAAAGCATTTGAAAAAAAACCCCAGCATCATTCATCATATAAAAAATTACCTCAAACCTTCAAAAAAAAAAAAAATCAGAGTAGGAGGAAACTACCTTAACCTGCTAAGAGCACCTATTAGGTTAAAACATATGAAATTGCTATTTTTGTAAGTCAAAAATGGTCAAATGTCATCAATCTTTATATCTTTCAACCTAATACCAAAAGTTAGAACAAACATCATAGTCAATGGGGACATCCTGAGTGCCTTCTGTCTGAGGTCAGATACAGCATGAAGGACTCAAGTAGGGCAAGAAGAAGAAACATAAGGAAGAATTGGAAAGGAAGAAACAAAATATTATTATTCACAGCAATGTGATTATGTTTATAGAAAAGCCTAAACCATGTACATATAAATGAAAGTCAACAAGAGAGTTTAATAAGATTACTTGATCATGTATATATAACATTTATTATAGTACTTATATATATTACATTTTTTTGTCAATTAAAATTTGAAAGGGACAAGCTGATTCTAAAATTTATGTGGAAGAGTATAAAGGGCAAAGAAGAAAAATGCAATGAAGAAGAGCAAGATGGAGGGATTTACCCTCCCAGATAGGAGGGCTTACTATTAAAGCTATAGTGATTAAGACAATGTAGTGTCATCTCAGGGATAGACTAATAAACCTATGGAACAGCACAGAACCCTGAAATATGCTCATGTGTGGACTTTTAGTACAAGACTGGAGGCACGGGATATCACTGGGGAGAGGATGCATTTTTCAGTAATCGGCATTGAATATGGATAAAAAAGAAATGTCATATATTTCTCACAACTTACCCAAAGATTCATGCCAGTTGAGTTAAAGAAATAATATGAAAAGCAAAATAATGAAGTTTTAGAAGAAAATACAAGAGAATATTTTATCTTTTTTTTTTTTTTTTTTTTTTAGGGGTTGAGGGAGGGTGAGAACCTCAGGCAGGCTCCACACTCAGTGTGGAGCCCAATGCAGGGCTCCGTCTCACAACCCTGAGATCATGACCTGAACCAAAATCAAGAGTTGAATGCTTAATGAACTGAGCCACGCAGGCACCCCGAATATTTTATCATCTTAAAGTAGGGCAGGATTTCTTACACAAGAAATAAAAACTACAAAATTTTGAGGGAGGCATTGATAAATTTGAAAGAAATCCTTGAAATTAAAGACATCTTTAAAATTCACCATAAAAATTATGAAAAAACAGGTAGTGTAAGATATTTACAAAACATGTTAACTACGCAAGGATTATATAAAGAACTCATATAAAAACCAATAAGGAAACAACCTAACAGAAAAATAAGTACAGAATTTAAATAGACATCTCAGAAGAGGATATCCAAAGAGCAATAAACACATGGAGAGGCCATCAACCTCAATAGTAAACAGGGAAATGCAAACTAAAACCCCAATAAGACATCACTACACATCAAATGGACAAAAATTTAAAAGTGGAAAAGTACCAAATGTTGGTGAAAGATATAGATCAACATATTCTCTCCCATTGTGGTGAAAATTAGAATCACCACTTTGGAAAGAGTTAGACATCACCTACCTAGTAAACTTGAACATGTGCATGTCGTATGACCCAGTAATATGAAACTTAGGAAGCCTTTTGTATAAGTGAACCAGGAGATAACTACAAAAGTTTTCATAGTAGCATTAAACAACTCAAATATTAACCAAAGTAAAGTGGATAAATACATTGAGGCATATTTATACATTGGAACCTGTATTGTAAGCTCTGACAGTTGGCTTTTCTTTTTGTAATGCAAATGACTGATTTAAGTTTTGATTGCTGAGGATCTACTTCAAAGAGGGCTATCTCGAATAAATACATTGCCAGCCACACTAGACTAGATAAAGAGCCATGCCACTCCCTATCCCCCAGACTTCTTTGTTTTAGAGATCTTGGTTGATTTCCATAACTGAACATTTGGGCCACTATTTTTCTTTCTCTCCCTATGCTTTGAATTCCTGCTCTTATGTTTTAAATTTACCAATAAAAAGTGAACTTGCGGATACCCTAGGCCCCCATCCTTGACCCAAATAAAAGCAGAATCCCAAGTTAGCTGGCTCTGTCTCTCTCTAGCTCCAAACTCATCGTGTAGCCTCAGGTGTGCTGTGTAGTTTCCAGGCCCTGTAAACAATAAACCTTCATTTTTCAAAATTCCCTGATGGTTATTGCTGAAGAGCACCTTACAATCATAATAAGAACCACAAGGGCTGGTCCAACCATAACATTGCTAAGACCGGCACAACACAAATGTTACACAGCAGTGAGAATGAGCAAACTAGAACCACATGTTTCAACATGGGTGAATGTCACAAATATAATAGAAAACAAAAAAGCAAGTCACAGATGATTACCTACAGTGTAGTTCCATTTATTTATTTATTTATTATTATTTCAAGATTTTATTTATTTATTAATTTGACAGAGAGAGCGAGCACAAGCAGACCGAGCAGCAGGCAGAGGGAGAGGGAGAAGCAGACTCCTCGCTGAGCAGAGAGCACTGACGCAAGGCTCGATCCCAGGACCCTGAGATCATGACCTGAGCTGAAGGCAGACACTTAACCAGCTGAGCCTCCCAGGTGCCCCAGTTCCATTTATATAAAGTTCAAAAGCAGGTAAAACTGGACAAAGGATTCAATTGTTTAAAGGTATATTCAAAGTGGGGGAAAAAGAAAAGAAAACAACACAAAATTCAGAATAGTGGTTACCTCTGGGGTAGTGTTTTCGTTCGGGCTGCTAGAACAAATTACCATAGACTGGGTTACTCTAACAGCAAACATTTATTTCTCACAGTTCAAAAGGCTGAGAGGTCCAGATTCAGGTCTTGGTGAGGGCCCTCTTCTGGCTGGTTGAAGGCTGTCTTCTTGTTTGTCGTCACAAGGGGTAGGTGGAGGGCTAGCTCTCCACTGATAAGGACACTAATCCCATCATGAGGGTTCCACCCTCATGACCTAATTACCTCTCCAAAGGCCCCACTTCCAAATACCATGCCACTGGGGCTTCAACATATTGGGGGAGGGGGCACAGTGATTCAGTCCATAGCAGGTAGGAAGGGGTATATCACTAGAGAAGGACCACTGGGGGTTACTGATATACTGACGATGTTGTGTCTTAATCTACATGGGGGCACACAGTGTTCATGTAATTATTCTTTAGACTCTACATGCATATTTTATAGGCTTTTCTGTATGCAATATAGATTTCAGAGTTAAAAAAAAAAAAAGAAAAGGGGTATCAAAGTCCCTCTGGATAATCTCAGTGCATTGATGTCCTGAAATTTCTGACTCATGGTAAAAGAAACAAAATTAACTTTAACCCAGAAAAGAAAGACACCTGATTTTGTCAAGCTCTGGTTTTTTTCCCTGCTACTGTTGTGATTGAGGGTTCTAATTCCTTAGAAAATCTAAATGTCAAAGAATACTAAGATCTTTTATCCCTAGCCTGTTGGCCCACAAAAGAGGGGGACTGTCCTGTTCACCTATCTATTGTCTGTGCAGGGAGCCATCCTGTTGGAGCCCACTGGCTCCCCAATAAATGCACAGAGAATTGAATGACAGTGTCCAATGGCGAAGTGTGGAGGGAGACCCCTTCTGCCCTAGAGGTCCTTCTCACTCCTCCCCACCTCATCACACATCTGCCCATCCTTCAGAGTGCTTGCTCATAGCTTTGCCCTTCTATGAGTTCTTCTCAGAGCTTAGTTTGAAGCCAACTCTTCCTCTCCTGTTCTCCTCCCAGGCATGTTTTTCAGTTTTCATTTTGCCCATTCTTGAGTATTTGTGGGTATATAGACCAACGCACTTAGCTTTGCCACTTTTTTTGGTGCATGTTGGGTTAATTTGGAAAAGAAAAGCCGTTTCATAGTGTGTCTGCTTTCCTTGGCTCCATATAGCTGACCTAAGGGGACTCCACTCTAGTCAACAATGATATAAAGATATTCACATGAGCCTGGCAGGGACTTGTGTTTTCCTCATCATTACGCTTAGCACCTTCTTAAGATTCTGTGCATAAAACACCCACAGAAAGCAGGGGTGGTGTTTGGCGCTCTCCGAGGCTCCTGGAGAGTGCTATGTGACCTGACATCACCCTTGCTCTGGGGAATATGCCCAAAAGGAGAGAAGGCGGATGGAGACTCTTCTTCCACTGCCCTAGTGGCATGTACATCCCCAGGACTCTAGGACTCATCTCAGGCCTGGCAGCTTTTCTCACAGGCATAGAGCTTATTCTTCTGTGCTGGAGACATGATGACTGTGGCTAAGGACAGCAGAAGGGATTGTGGCAGGAGGGCACGTGGTGTGGCTCCTAGAGGAGAAGGATGAGAGGCTGTGAGCCCCGTTGCCAGGGCACTGCTCTTGGACTCCACAGGGCTCCTGTTCGCCTGCTCAGCCTGTCCCTTGAGGACCCCTGAGGAAGTTAGAATGTGCCTTAGGCTGCAGCCTGCCAGCTTTGCCTGGGGCTGCCTGGAGTGACAGCAGGGGCTGGTAGTGGGGATCCTCTCTGCTGGGGTGGAGGCCTCTCAGTTTACAGTCAGCACCATCATATCAACTGTTGGCAGGGCCTGGGCCCCTCCCTTCTGCTGTACTGAAGTGGACGCCTAAAACCTAGCCCTCACCTTCCTGGAATCCCTAAGAGGAGAAGGGACCCCTCAGCCCACCATCCCTGCCAGGGGCACCTGAGGCTAATAGCTCAGTGAGGACCTTCTCTGGCCTGGGCTCATTGGGAGTCCCTCTACTGATATGAGTCCACCAGCCTCTGAACAAAACCCTTATTTCCCTGCCTCCCTAGAGGGAGAGCTTGGGGTATATCACATGTGCCTACCCCTGTGTGGGGCTCCCAGTACTGCCAACAGGGGCGGGGCTCTGGGTGGCCTCCCCTTTTGGAGAGAGGTCCCCTGGTTAGCACTTGGGTTCGTCATTTGGATTCCAGTTAGGACCCAGTCTCCTCTCTTGGAAGAATTGGGACCATCTCCTTAAACTAAGGGCCTTCTCTTTCTGTCCACCCTCCTAATGCTGAGAGAGGGTGCAGGGGTAGGGGTCGGGGGGCACTGGGCAGCTCCCTTGGTTATGGGCAGAGTGAGCTCTTCAGTCCACATTCAGGGTCCCCAGTCTGGAAACTTGACTAGTCCTGGAACCACATCCTCTTTTCTGAGTCTGTACCACTCAGACCAATGCCCTCACTTTCTGGATTCCCCGAGAAGAAAGTCAGGGTAAGCTGCATCCAGCCAAGGCTGGATGGCACCTCCGAGCGCTGACAGCAGGCACAGGACTGTTTGGGACCCCACTGATATGCATCATAGCCTGGGACTCCTCTGTCTACTGATCTGGGTCTATTAGCCTCACACTCAAGTCCTCACCTCTCTGAATGCCTAGAACATGGGTGTAACACATCTGCTTACCCCTGCCTCAGGCCTCCCAAGGCCAAGGATAAGAACATACAGGGCCCTGTGGGAATCTCTCTGCTAATGGGAGTCCCCTCATATCACTGAGTCCTAATCTTGTTTCCTGTTAGTTCCTGGGTCTCCATGTCCGCAGAACTGGGGTCACCCCCACTAGACCAAAGCCCTTCTCTTCCTGCTGCCCTACAGGCAGAAATGAGGGGGCTTCCTGATCTAACAGCTCTTCTCTAGACTTCCCAGGGTTAACAGCTGGGGCAGGAGCAGGAGAGATTTGTGGGGCCTCCTGTGTTTTCAGGTGGGTGTTTCCCTCCCTCCTTCACTGTCCTCACCTTGACACCAAGCATTGTGGTGTCTGGCTCATTCTTGGGATGCCACCCTCAGCTGACCTGGGGCAGCTTCCCTTAGACGAAGATTCTCACCTTCGTGGAACTACTGAGTTAGAAGACAGGGTGAGCCAAATCCAGCCACAACTGTTCCAGACCCTCAAGAGCTGACAGCCGGGGCAGGACTCCATGGGACCCCACTGTGCTGCTTGAGTCCTTTCCTCATTCCTCATTCTAGGTCCTCCCCTTGATGTCTATCAGTGGCTCGCGATTCTCCCTCTACTGAGCTGAGGCTGCTCTCCTGAGACCAAGGCTCTCATGTCCCAGACAACCCCGAAGGATGAGTGGATGGCCAGCCCTGCCTGGGGCGCTATAGGTCTGAGGGCAGGTGCAGGTTAGTCTCTGTGAGACCACCTATATTGTGGGGTGTTGAGCTCCCCATCCTCCGACATAGGGTTCCACATCTTGGCTCCTGTTCCTAGATTGAAGGCTTCGTAGGAAATGCTACATGCCTGCAAACACTTGAGCAACTTCCCTACTGCAAACCTTGCAGATGGAATCAGTGTGGCCGGAGTGGTGGGAGACTGGGAAGCTGTAGCTTAAGGCAGCATGCCCAGGACAGGTGGTGGCTGTCCGAGAAAAAGCCAGCCGAGTTATTCCTTCTCTTCACCAACTGGACTTAGCCTCTTCTGTAACTTTGGTTCTAATACATTGACTCTCTCTAAGGCGGGGGTGGAGCTGCATGGTTCGGCGAGCCCGTCTTTCAAGGTGATCTGACCCTGCATATGTAGGTGATCATACGGTCCCCAACTATTTTCTTTTTCTTTATTCACACCACTTGTTTATTTTGAGTCTTTATTGCTCTAGCTATGTGTTCCAAACCAGTAGTTTGTGCACAGAGCCCTCTTTTTATCACCTGACATAGATCTCAGGGTCGTGAAATGAAATGTGAATTATGACACAAAATCTGCATCTGGCTGAGAGGCACAGGGTAGTGTGGGCTCTAGATAAATTCAGACCATGGGTCCAGCCCTGGCCCTGCAACTTACCAGCAGTGTGAGCTCACTCACATTAGCAAACCCTCCGAGCCTCAGGTTCTCTGTCTGTGGAGCAGGTTTGATAAGCCCTGTCTCCCAAGACCGATGGATGTGTGGAGTACAAATCCAGCACAGAGCCTGACGAGTATTGAGATATTTTTGAATAGCAATTATTACCATGATTATTTTGACCCAGACGATACCATATACCACACTGGGATTTATTTTTTTTAATCGTGGAGGAGGTCAGAGAATATGCAGTGTTTTAGGGAGAAAACCAAACAAACCCAAATCAGCCAAAATGCTGCTTAAAACTAAATAATATTTCCCCACAAGGTGGTAAGTCATTTGATGTGGGTGTGTGGGAGATTTCCCGGTTGGATACACCGTGAAGCTACTACAGGTGATGCATCACTACAGGTATTGCCTCCCTCTCAGCTGCCCTTGCGTGTAACCCGTCTCGGTTTTTACTCATTTTACCACCACCAAAAATCTAGACATCATTTAGAGTTTGCCATATTACACAGAAGAACGCCCAATTTAGGTTTCTTGTTAATGGAGCGGTCAATCCCCCAACCCACCCCAGGCTAGGGCAAAGTGGTTGCTGACTCTCACCCTATTCTCAGAAACTCTCTGGACGCTGAGTGCACAAAACATCTAGTGAGTGCACTGTGTTCACCTGCCCGGAAACAGAGCCCAGGAGTCCCTCTACCCCTGCCCCAGGTGTCTGGGGACTTCTCTCTGGTTTACCACATCCCTAAGGAACTGTTAAGAGCAGTTTTCCATTGCAGACATAGTCTTTCCATTGTGAGACCCACCATCTGGGGCTCTGGTCCCTGCTCACCATTTCAACAGCTTCAACCAACCCTTGGTGCAGCCGAACTTACAAGTCCCTCCCACAGAGGGACTGGCAGCTTGCCGGGCTCCCAGCCTGCCTTGTCTCAGGAGATTGACCCGGGACTGCTTCTGTGGAGAATCTCCTCCCTCTTCTGCCTTCTGTTCACCGTCCGTCAGGAGGAGGAGTGTCTCTCCCCACGTTCCTTATCTGAGAGCTTCTCTTGGGCTCTGAAATGTTATTGGCAGGGCTGGGTCTTCTTTGCGTACACGTCCTAGAATTAACATGAAGCCTTCCAAAGAGCAGATGCTCCGTTCGTGTTTGGCGAACTAAAGAGATGGTGAACAAGAATTCTAATTCATGACAATTTATTTTCTCCCACATTCTTGAAAAGCTAAGCAAATCCAGGTATGTATCTTTTAATTCTACCAAAAGAAAGAGCAAAAGAAATAAGAAAAGCCAAGAATTAACCACTTTTTACTTTTTTTTTTTCACTATCTTGTTATCTCAACATTTTCACTGTGGGGTTCTCTTACATTTTAATGAAAATCCCTATTCCGGTGCAATGTTTTTCTTGTACTGGATCACAATAAAATATGCAAGGATTTTCAATTTGTTTTACAAAATACAAAACCATTACTCTCAGACTTGATAACCAGCAATAAATATGTGAGCCATGGTATTCATAAACTTAGATTCTGAATTTAAATAAACTTTTTTAAAAACACATTGGAAAGATAAGAAAAAAAGAGGTAAATCTGTACGTTATTTATGAATAACAAGAACACAGAGAAGAGATACATTCTGCTCTCTCCAGCTCCACCTGACTCCCCACTACGTTAGGAGGTTGACAGCCCTTTCCACCTGCAAGGTGAAGACCCTGTCCTCGACTTTGCTAGGGCTGAGGGGGCTGCTGGACATGGCCTAGGAGCAGTCGCTGGCCTGGGCACCAGGGGCAGCCTTGGTTGCAGCTCTGGCTTGGGCTCGCTCTTCCTCATCTCTCAAAGCCTCTTCATACCGGCCCAGGAAGGCAGTGGGGATCGTATCACTGACTTTAGCCAAGAACTCTAGGACTTTCATCTTGCTGGTTTCAGCGTGGGCTCTGGGACCCCACAGGAACTCATAGCGAGGGGGATCACTGTCAGGCACCTGGCGGTACTCCAGGTACTTTTCCTGCACCAAATCTTGGGTGATGAGCTTCCTGGGCTCCCCAAAGATGAGGTGCCTCCTCCCAGCATAGACCCCCAACACATTCAGGAATTCCCACATCTCCTCCTCAGTGGCACGGTTGCCATTCATGAAGATCACACCCAAGAGAGGCATCAGGAGCCCACTTTTGGGAAAACCCACGCCATCACTCAGACGCCCTTCGGTGGGAAGGCCCACTTTGCTAACAAATTCGTAAGAGTGACTGCTGGGGTCAACTTCCTTCAGCTCAAGGCCAAAGACCAGCTCCAAGCGCTCAGTGGTTCTCTTGAGGATCTCAGGGAATTGCTCCGTGTACTTTTTGTTGATAACCTTCAGCATTTCTGCCTCTGTAATGGGCTCCTTCATTTTATACTTGTACAGCAGAAAATGCACCAACATGCCTGCCTTCCTGGCCAGAGGATCTTTGTGAGAGCTCTCAGGGGAAGGTGGGGCCTGGGAGGAACTTGGACTTTCCTCCCCTTGGCTCTTGGCATCTTCATCAGAACTTGAGCCTGAAATGGTTACATCAGGACTGCTGGTGGTTCGGGCCCTCTGAGACTTTTGGAGAGGGCCTGTTGCAGGGGAGCTGAGGGGCGCACCCTCACAAACAGGCAAGGAGGAAGAGGAAGACTCTTCTTCCGCTGCTGCGGTGGCCTGAGCTCCCCCGGGACCCTGGCTCTCACCTCGGGCCTGGCGGCGTTTCTCACGGGCACGGCGCTTACTCTTCTGACCTCGAGGCATGACCGAGGTTAGGACCAGCAGGCAGGAGTGTAACAGGAGGCACCTGATGCAGGCACCTGGAGGAGGAGGATAAAAGGGTGTGAGTCCCCTCAGCAGGGAGATGTCATTGTGGCTTTAAAAATGCCCCACTGTAGGTGTCCTTGAGGGCACTGCTGTAGGACCCGTAGGGCTTCTGTTCTCTCAGGCGGTCTGTCTCCTGAGGACCTGGTGGAGGAAGTCAGAGCGCGCCTTAGGCTGTAGTCTGCCAGCCCTGGCTGGGACCAAGACCCTCCTTCTCTGTTCCTCTCTGACCCAGCTCCCCTGCCCCCTAAGAAATGAGTCATCTCATCCTAACAGCTTTGCCCATGGCTTTCCAGGCTGACACCACAGGGAAGCCTTTCTGCAGCCTCCTCTGTTTGGAGTGGTTTCTCTCATTGCTCACAGAGGATTTTTACCTTCACTCCCAACAGGGCCTGGGACACCTCTCTCTGCTAAACCGGAGCAACCAGTCCTTACACCAAGGCCCTCGCTTACTGAGACCCTGTGAAATGAAGTCAGGGGGCATCTGAATCTGTCAGCTCTGCCCTGGACTTCCCATGGGTGAGGCTTGGTGCAACCCTCTCCACTGGGGGGTTGACTGGTCCCCATTTCCTCCCTCAGTAGCCTCACCTTGACACCTGACCAGTCCTGGGACTCCGCCTTCAGTGGACCTGAGCTCATGCCTTTTACACCAAGGTCTTTGCTTAAATGGGACCTCAGAGTTGGAAGTTCAGGGTGAACCACATCCTGCCAAGGCTGCTCGGGGCCTGCAAAGGCTGAGAACAGGGTGGGGACTCTGTGGGATTCCACAGCTCTCCACTGGGTCATCAGCTCAGTCCTCACCCAGAATTCTGACCTTGGCTCAGGGTGGTACTTCTGACTCCTCATTCTACTAAACTGAGTCAACCAGGCTCAGATCAAGGTCTTCCCTTCCCTGAGTCAATGGAGGGGAAGTTGGGTCACACCACATCTAGATACACCTGCCTCAAGCCTCCTGGAGCTGAGAGCATGGGTAGTGTTCTGGTCTGCCCCCTCTTTTGGGGGGAGGTCCTCTCATTAGCCCTCAGGGTCCTCAATTCGAAATCCCACTAGGGCGTTGGTCTCCTCCAGCTGCAGAACGGGGGCCACTTCCTTAGACCAGGCCCTCCTCTCCCTGGGATATTTCAAGCAGGTCAGCCCCACGGCTCTGCTGGGACCTCCCAGAGCTGGGGGGCAAGGGCACTGGGTGGTTGTGTCAGTCCATATTCAGGATCTCCACCTTCATACCTGGCCAGGCCTGGAACTCCACCCTCCACTTACTAGAGTTCATGCCCTTCAGACCAAGGTCCTCCCCTTCTGAGTTCCCCAAGGTGGAAGTCAGGGTGAACCTCGGTATATCCGAGGCTATATGGGGCCTCCGAGGGCTGACAGCAGGGGCAGGACTGTTTGGGACCCCACTGATACACATCAAAGCCTGGGACTCCTCCATCTACTGATCTGGATCTACCAGCCGCATACTCGAGTCCTAACTTCCTCAGGCGCTAGACAGGAAACACGGACACACTGCATCTACCCATGCCTGCTGCTCCTAGTCGCGGTTGGCTCCTCCCCCCTTTGAGGGAAAGGTCCCCTCAGCACTCAGGCTCCCACCAGGACTCCAGTTAGGGCCCATGATTCTTCCCGTAGCAGAACTGTGGCCACCCTACCAATACCTAGGCCCTCCCTTCCGTGGTGCGCTCCACACACAGGTAAGCCAAATAATTGTGCCGGGGCTCCCAGTGCTACGGCTAGGGCAGGACTTCATGGGGCTTCCTTGGTGCTGGGCAGAGTGGTTGCTTCAGTCCACATTCAATGCCCTTACCTGAGCGGTCCTGAAATTTCCCTCTCCACTAACCCAAGGTTGCATCTGTCAGGCTAAGTTCCTCACCTTCCAGAACTTTCAAGGCAGAAGTCAGAGTAAGCCACATCCGGCCAAGGCCTCTAGGGGTCTCTGAGGGCTGTCAGCAGGGGCGGGTCTACGGCAACCCAGTGATATCAATCCAAGCCGGGGACTCCTCCCTCTACCCACTTGAGTCCACAAATCTCACGTTGTCCCTGAGTCCCTAGTAGGAAAAGTCGGAGTATACCACATCTAATTACCATTGCTACAGACTGCCAGGCCTGGCAGCAGGGGCGGGGCTCTGGGCACCTTCCTCTTTTGGGGAGAGGTCCTCTCTTTAGTATTCAGGCCCCTCACCTGAACTCCAGTTAGGACCAAAACGCCTCCCTCGGCATAACTGGCACTGCTCCCTTTCTACCAGGGCCTCCCCGACTGAGAGCCCCAGACAGAAATGAGGAGCTCCTGGGCTGAGCGGTCGGCCTCGTACGACGAACAGGGCGCTGGGAACATGTGACCCTCTTTGCTGGGGGGAATTATATCACTAGGTCCTCACCTTGGCTCGTGTTAGTTCTTGGGTCTCCTCGCTCTGCAGGAGTGGGGCCCAGTCCCACTAGATTAAGGTCTTTCTCTTTCTGAGGCACTGTAGGCAGAAATGAGGGGGCCCTTCAGCCTGACAACTCTGCCTCAACCTGGGCCTCCCAGGTTGCCGGAAAGGGGAGCAGGGGGAGGCTCTATGGTGTCTCCTCTGTTAGAGTGTGGGTAATTCCCTCATTCCTCCCTAAATTTCATCACCTTGACACCTGGCTAATCCTGGGACTCCACTCTCAGGAAACCTGGGGCTGTCCCCCTCAGATCAAAACCCTTACCTCTTGAGACTACAGAATTAGAAGTTAGGGTTAGCCGGGTCCAGACTTGCCATGACTGACGGCCAGGGCAGGACTCGATGAGACCCCACTATTCTGGCTGGGGTCCCTTGAAGCCTCCCCTTGAAGCCTATTAGAGGCTCACATTCCTCCCTCTACTGACCTGAGGTCGCCAAGGGTGACCTGAGACCAAGGGTGTCATGTTCCTGACAATCCTGTAGGGTAATTGGGATACTTAGCTGCACAGGCCTGCCTGGGACCCTATAGGTCTTCAAGCAGCCATAGGCCAGTCTCTGTGGGTTGTCTATATTCTGGAATGTTGGTCTGCCCCATCCTCCTACATAGGGATACTCATTTCAGCTCCTGTCTCCTTGATTAAAGGCTTCCCGGGAAATGCAACATCCCTTCAAACTCTTGAGCAGTTTCCCGGCTGTAAATTTTGCAGAAAATAGTTCCTTGCCCCAGAGTTATGAGACCTGAAAAAGCTATAGCTTAAGACAAGAGACCTAGGAGAGGTGGTGTGCTCTCACCAGCCAGATTTAGCCTCTTATGTAACTTCGGCTCTATTAACTTTCTACAGGGAAGGGGCAGAGCCTCAGGATCTTTGAGCCCCTGCGCTTCAGAGGTGATGTGACATTGAGTATGTAGATCATGGGATCGCAAATACGATCTTTCTTTCTGTATTCATACTCTTCCTTTATTTTAGTATTCTTACTGCTCTGGTAGTGTGTTCTGATCCAGCACTTTGTACGCAGCCTTTCTTCTCACTGCCTGAGATACACTTTAGAGTAGGGAGACGATTCTTGCCCCTAAAGCGCTGTATTAGTCTTATGCTGGGGGGTCAGCACCTGCAGCTCTCAAGCCAAATCTTGCCCACCATCAGGTTTTGCAAATACAGATTTGTTAAAACACAGCCACGTTCATTCATTTACATGTTCTCTATGACTGATTTTATGCTACAACAAGAGGGTTGAGTAGTTTTGACAGAGACTGTAGATCTCACAATGCCTAAAAATATTTTACTACCTGGCCCTTTACAGAAAATGTTTGTCAATCCCCGATCTAGTGGGAGAGACCAGCATTCACACACGTAAATATAATTCAAGGCAGTTTATGATAAAAGCTAGGACCCATGCAGAAAGTGCTGTTTGAGCACAGGAGAGCAGGAAGGCTTCACAGAGAGAGAACCCTGGAGCTGAGCTTTGAGGAATGGGTTGGCCAGCTGAGATGTAGGAGGACATCTGCTCATTGACTTTGAATAGGGATGCCTGGTTCTCCCCTCCCAGAGATTCTGACTCAGTTGTTTGGGCAGGACCTGGGCATCAGGATTTTATTTTTTATTTATTTATTTTTTTTTTAGAGAGAGAGCAGGAGAGCGAGGGGAGGGGCAGAGGGAGACAGAGAGAATCTTAAGCAGGTTTTGAGTTTAGATGAATGGGAGAATTTTGACAGCCATTAAAAGGCAAAGAGGACAGAAAAAGAGGTGAAGGATATTGAGAGAGAGCGATTTTAGTTTTGAATATAAATAACCAGTTAGCATCTAAGTGGGACTGGTTTTTATTATTAGGCGCCTGCACAATTTGGAGTGACCTGTTTTCTGTGTTCTCTTAAAATGTGCAACAAGGCAGAAACTTTAAGGCACTTTTGGAGCTACAGACCAGTAAGGGGGGGTCGATGCCCCTTTGCTCTCTTCACAACATTCATGTAGGACCTAATTGGTTTTCACCCTTGGCTTGTGAGATATTTTCCTTTTTCATTTGTCCAAACAGAACCACACCCTCCTGCTTTAAAGGGACAGCAAACAAGGTTTTGCCTACAATCTCAATTCTGCTTCCGAGAAGGTAGTTACACTGGAGCTTTTAGCAACCTCTTCTTACATAAAATTGGAACAATAACATCTGATCAGAAACCCAGTACCTTCTTTGAGGTGGGTTAATGGGTGATAGTTTCTAGTTCTTTGAAAAAAATCACTAAGCAATAAGCAGATACAATTTTTTAATCAATATTTTATTTTATTTTTTATATTCAGTTAGCCACCATCTAGTACTACATGTTTTTTTTTTTTTTTTTTTTTGACAGAAGTTTCTCATGGGAATTTGGGAAGCATGATATGTCCCATTAGTTACTATCAGGTAAAATTAGTCTTTCTGGGCAAGGCATGATTTGAGTACAACAGACAGCTGCCACTGTTAGTTGACCTTATTAGCAGACCACAAGAAAGGAAAAATAATCAATTGTGTGATGAGTTCAAAGATGACTCTAGGCCTGTAAGGCCTAGATATGTTCCCAGTCCCTGGAGAGCAGGGATGCAACACTGGGGGATTTGGCCACTCTGTATGGACAGAGTTTGGTCCAAATGACTAAGGTGGTAAACATGCCATATGAGGAAAGAGATTCCAAGGCTCTCAAGCCAGAAGGCTGGGGAAAATGTGTGGACACCACCAGATGGCGTAGCAAAAGTATCAAGCCCACTATGGATTTCTTCACAGTAAATGATGTCCTCTGTCAGTGGTCACAAATTGAATATGCATAGGATTCATTTGGGGATCTGTTAAAATTCTAATGCAGAAGGTATGAGGCAGGGCCCAAGAGCTTGCAGTTCTTTAAAAGATTTTATTTATTTATTTATTTATTTATTTGAGAGAGAGAGTGTGTGTGTGCAAATGAGGACTTGCAGGGGGAGGGGTAGATGGAGAGAGAGAGAGACTGAGAATCTCAAGCAGACTCTGTGCTGAGCACGGAGCCCAATGCAGAGCTCGATCTTACAAGTCTGAGATCATGACCTGAGCCAAAATCAAGAGTCCAGTGCTTAACCCACTGAGCCACCCAGGTGTCCCAAGAGCCTGCATTTTTAACAAGAATGATGACAACACTACCAGTCCACAGACCATACTTTAAGTAGCAATATCCTGGAAAACTCCCCAAGAGTTGACCCACAAACATAGACTGTTCTAGCAAAGAGCACACTGGGGAGTCAGAGCTAGTCCAGTCCCTCTGAGAGGCACTGAGGAGCACTGGGCTGTCAGAGAAGGTGGGAAGGGACACTGGGAAACATACTGGGTAGATGTCATAGTTGACAAGTGACCTGGAACAAAATGCTTGACTTCTCTGATCTCAGTTCTAGAAAGTGGGGCGGGGGGAGGGGGGGGAATGTGCTCTTAATTTATAATATTGAACACAGTTCAGTCCATATTCGAGGGACAAGATGCCTGCTGTTGTGTCATTGTCTTGATAAGCTGTTATCTGTAATCTCTTGTATTAGAAGCCAAAGTTTATCATTATTGAGCCCAGTGAACAGGAACATTCTCTGCCTAATGTGTTACCAGATAGGCATGCATAGATTTACCTTCCCTGTAGCAGAAGGGCCTGATGAACCTCTCCTCCCCACGTCATTTCCTAGCCAGTTGTTTTCATTTTTCTAAAGTCTGATGACCATGTGGAAACCCAAATCATGACACTTTCTTTAGCTTCCTCATTTGTGAGATGTGGGGTTGTGTCTGGGCATTCTCTGGTGTATGTTCCAACTTCAATAATCCAAGACTCTAAGGAGAATATTAAATTCTCAATATTACAATCCATGCATCAATGAAGCTGCTTTTCTGACATGGTAGGCAGCGTGCTTACGAAGAGTTTTAGAGTTCCTGATACGAAAATTCCCCTGGGCTTTGGGTAGAACTCTCAGCAATTAACATGGACCAACCTCAAATGTCAATTGGATTTTTATACCCTAGATGTCTCAAAGATTTTAGTCTGCTCATCTTCCCATCTAATCCAGGAAAACGAGAGATGCAAGGTCTACTTTAGGCACAATCATGAATCACCACTTTTAACTGTTTTAAACATTGACACTCTCAGACAGCATTTACAATTTGACGGACGGTGATACATCCAGAGATGACCCCGTGGTCGTGGTTATATACACCCCTGCACTCTGGGGCCTCCTTGGCATGGCTGTCAGTGTGCCCCTCAGGAATTTGTTCATTGTATCTGAGAGGCATGCTCTTCTCACCTGGAGTGCAAGGGGCGTCGACAGCCCCAATTTGCAACCAATTGTGTTATTTCTTTCGTGCTTTCTTGCTCTCTGATCGCTAGGATTATCCCAGAAAGCAGAGGTTCTCAAACCTTGGTACTTAAGCTCTAAAGAGAGCGACTTGGAATAACTGTCAAATTAGAATACTATATGGTCTTTATTTCTGCAATTCCACATTTAAGATGTTTTCCTACAGCAACACTTGCTCATGTATGAGATTATATGTGTTATTCATTGCAACACAATTCATCATAGCAAAATACCAGAAACAACCTAAATGTTCATCAAAGGGAGACTGAATAAATAAAGCAGAAGATGCTATGCAGATATAAGAAAGAATGAGGAAGAATTTTGTATAATGATATGGAAAGATCTCCAAGATATGGTGTGTAGTGAAGCAAGCAAGGGGCAAAACAATGCTTATAATATGCTACCATTTCTGTAAAATGGTGGCGGGCTGCAGGAAAGCACATCTTTGTATTTACTGGCAAGTGCATAAGACGTGTCCAGTAGCACACACATGTAACAAGGTAGCAACAATGGTCACTCATGGCGGGGACTGGAGATGGCTGCTGGAAACTGTGAGGTAGCCTCATGACTTTTCACTGAATACCTTTTTTATGCTTTCAATTTTGAATCGTGAGAAAAGCTTCCTTATTCAAAAGTTAAATACATATTTTAAAAGTTTAATAAAACAAAACCCTTGTGTTCTGTGGAATAACCTGGGGAGCTTGTTTTAAAATGCAGATGTTTAGGCCAAACCCCCAGATGTTCCCAGTTGGTTGGGAATTGGAGAATCTGCATTTTGCAACAAGCAGCCTGGGTGATTCTGATGTAGATGGTTCTGGAACGGAAGAAGAGCCCCAGAGCAGATGGCCATCAACTACATCCATGCAAGAACTTTATTTTTATTGAACATTGAATACATGCATCTGTCCATTTAATAAATTATGCTTTATTATGTTAAGAAATAAAACACATTTCCTACCTTCTATGACTTAAATATTCAGCTACACTGATTTGACTTAATGTCACACAGATCATGTACAATGTGATAGAAGCATTGGAAACATGTCTTGAAAAACAAGAATAAAATCACTGAGCACACTTCATAGACAGAATTTCACATGGTCACACAGTTAAGTTTGTACATTTAAAAGGACCTGAATCATTCATATTAATATTGTGAATTTCTTATAAATAATTCATTAGTCTAAGGAGTCTAGGCAAAGCCAAGCCATGACATTATTTATACTAAGTACCACACCTGGAACTTGTTCTGACTTATTTAACACAGAGCACATTTTTGATGCAATAAATATTTACAGTTAATAGTAACAAGTACAATTATAATTTACAAAATATGAGTCTAATATTTAAAACAAAACAGAAAATGACATAAAGAAGTTTGTGCCACGTATTTTTACAACTCAGACCTTTTCAACAAATTTTATTACCCAAAATTATGCTGACTTGGATGCAAGAAAGGTTGTGTTTGAATCTGTTAACCCCAGATTACAGGGGGAAAAAACTTTAATCAGTTTTACTTTCTTAATGTTATACATTATCAATAATAATATATCAATAGCACTGGCTAAAACTGAAGCAAAGTGATGAAAAAATTTGGATTCACAACAGTCCTAAATTATATAATGTACCTTGAACACTGAAATCCCGAGGTATACCAAAATTTTCAAGCTCGTCTGGGAATTAATGAGGTGTTGAATGTGTAAAGTTTTACTGTCCATTAAAATGATCCTTTTAAAAGACCATAAAATTATGTGAATCCTTCCATGTCATTATATGGCTCTGGGAATGAATTTTAAATTTGGAGAAAAAAAGGGAAATAATCTTATCTTCTAGAATGTGAGCTCAGAATGGGCAGAGAGACGATGGTATCTGGGTTTTAAACAGGGTACCTAGGGCTAAGCACTCAGATGCCTAAGTCCATATCTGAGCTCATGTCTTAGTCCAGGAGAGATTTTTCTGTTAAAGGCTATTCATGTAGCCTGGGTCTCTAGGCTTCTGGAAAACCATCTGCTATCATATCTTACTTTTTTTGGGGGGGGGGTGAGGGTGGGAATGGGGAAGGGGTTCCACCCCTTCCTGATACCTGTTCTCCAATGAATCCTAATTCAAAGAAAGATGCCTGGATTGACTCTTCTCACTTGTGTCCTCTGTATATGGCTGTTTGCCAAGGTTTTTTTTCTCCTTGGTTAGTCACAGAACCAGGTGGGAAATTCTTCCCAGGGCTTCCAGTTGCAACTGAATTGTGTGAACGAAGGGACTTCCTTGCCCCCCTGCTCTTTGCTACATTTCAGCCTCTGCCTGAAGACTCAGCGAGTCCTTAACTTACGTGCTTAGAAACATCTTCCATGCCCTTTGTGTATATTCCTCAACTTCCTTGGTAGCTCATGCCTTTGGACAAAGGCTAGAGTAGGGAATGGGACTATTAGTTACTGTGAACTTAATTTCTCACATGGGCTGGATTTAGGAAGCAGTGCTGAGCAGTGGAATGGACGGGGTCTTAAGAGAGATCCAGGTCCACATTAATACTCTGCCATTCAGCTGTGCCATGTGACCTTGGGATGGTGAAGTGATCTCCCTGAGATTACTTTTCAAGGTAATCGTGCGCTCAGCACTGCGTTTGGCACATCATTGGTGCTTGGTGAAGTCGAGCCCCTTCCTTTCCAGGGCTTCTAGAGCCACAGAACTCCACTGAAGTTTCACACAGATACAGTGTGTTCTGTGGCTTGCGTTTTTGCTCCCAAGGATCCCGCCCTTCTTCTCTTAGCCTTCCACTTCAGTGTGACATGGAATACTGTTCCGGCTAATCTGCCTTTCTGGGGAAACCAACAATGACTTGGTTCCCTGACTTGGGCCATGTTAAACAGACCCACTTTGCGGGCACAGACTGTCCTGTAAACTGGGAAAGTGATGAGCAGCACTGTTCTTCAGTATCACAGAACGGCCATGAATATAAATGAAATCAGATTACGCTAGACCGTATGAAATCACCCTTGTGTCGGTCAAACACGGGTCAACATCTGTAGTTGCATGCTTCAGCCTCAGAGTTCCATGGGTCTTTTAATCTAATCGTAGATGGTCACTAGTAAATGTCATTTATAAATTTCCATAGTAAAGGATGTTAAGCAGCTCTTTGGCCAGCAGGGAAAGTTTGGATTAGATGAGGCAATGAGTATAAAAGTGCTTTATAGACCATGAACACCAGGTAAATGCAAATTGTTTTTTGAATTAATCGTGGACGTGTAATATTTTAACCTAGGGGCTCTTAAACTTTTAAAAAATTAGATAAATTCCACTGATCGCATTTCTAATGTAGTTTCACAAAAGAAAAGTCTTCTCAGGGTGCGATTTGTTGATTACGCTGGATACATTCAGCTGGAGTTCACTCTTGGCCCCTACCTAAAAGAAGGGTGTCTTTGACGGACAAAGTTATGGTAAGAGATGGCTTGATATTAAAGGTATTGTGTTTGTGTTGGGGGTGGGAGGCTGGGGGGACTGTCAAGGTGGGGGCCGAGAGGAATGACCGTCACATACAGAATAAACTAGAGCTTGTTAGGGCTTGGTTTCTTTGGATAGCTGACACAAAACCTGGCCCCAGGAGAGTGAATCATTTCTTTGTTTTCAGTTGTTAATCCATTTTATTAAAATTCAGCTGAACATTAGACAAATGTGCGAAATGTGCTCCACTCCTCCCAGCAAGCCAGGGTTAGTTCGGAGCCTCTAGCAACAGCTCCTTTGGGACCTGGATGTGAAGGGTAGAAATGGTCAGAAAGTTTGCCCCCACCCCCACCCCCACCCCGTCACCACCACAGAAGTTAGTCCTATTCATTCAGCTCTCATATGGTCAGGGTCCCAGGGCGATCATTTCTATCTGGCTTTTGGGAAAGTGACTTAGCCACCTTTTAGTCCAAGATTGAGGATGTCATTCAACTTGTAGTCCCCAAACAAAGCTACTCTCTATTCCTAGAAGACATTTGGTACATGAATAGACTCTGAAACCACTAACCGTCTCTACTTTTGGCATAAACAAAGACTTTGTAAGTTCAGTGTGCCCGTGTCCTACGGACAAGTTCATTTATTTCTGTTCAGTGTGCATTTTCATAACAAGCTGAGTTTGGTTCATCTGAAGCAGCCTCTTAACTGTTTCTTTACTTAAGGGTTCTCCATCCTTCAAGATGAAACCAAATTGCTGGTGTGGCAAAGAGGGAAATCCCAGACTCGTTAATGAGGGAGAAGGCCAGGTTCAGTGGGGGGAGGGAGGGCAGCCAGAAGAACAGGGTTGAGCCATGCGCGTTTATGGGGAATCATCAACTCACCCACTGGGAGGGGCCCACCTTGCTGTGGAATACCGCTCCTAGCAGCGGCTGCGCCTTCCCTGCCAGCCGCAGCCGTTGGTGGGAAGACGGCCTTGTTTATTGCTTCATCTATCACTGTTGAGCTGCCTGCCTCAGGGAGGCTCAATTGAAGATAGATTGAAAGGTAGTGTCTGTCAATTGAATAAACACAGATGGTTTTCCACAGCAAAAATTGATTTTTTTTTCCTTGCCAAAGACATAAGCGCTAAACCTGATTATCTTTGGAAGCCAGGCGTGAAATGTCTTAGTTCCAGCCCCTGCCACATTCTGCCCTAACAGGGAGGTGGTATCACGTGGGGGCGGGGGTGTCTCTCACCGTAATTTCAGGTTCTTGAGATTGAAGAACTCTGAGTGGAAGGGCCTAGAGAAGGGCCCAGCTAAGTCCATCCCAGTAAGAAGGTTTGGGTCCATCCATCAGTTGATTCACAGAACAGTTTTGCCAGTCCTGGCTCATTGGCTGGCAGAGGCCTTCTCCAAGCCTTTCATTAAGGAGTCCCCAAAACGTGATAAGATTTGCCCCGGGACACACAGCTAGACCTAGACTTCAATCTCCTCACTGTCCAGAAGCTAGGGATGAGCCCGACACAGTCTGTGCCATGACGTTACCTGAAGGAGACACTAAGATGAGTCCTACTCCCAAAATGTCTTTGAAATCAGGTAGATCAGAGATGTTTGAACAAGTCACACTACGTACCCAGAATGCTAGACATTGTAGCCCCTAACTAGGTACGAAGTCACTTCATACTCAAAGAATTTGGAAGAAATCCAGGTATAAAATTGGGGAGCACTAGTTCACGATGACAGGTGCATGGAGGTTGGAGGTGAGCGGGAAAAGTACCCCTGTATAGTGAGGAGATCAAGCAATACGTTTTTTTATGTGTCTTTCAGCTTTAATTCCAAAACATAACAAGCTAATGGGACATTATTCATACAAATTATTCCAGTGAGCTCCTGGAAGTGATAGAATAGTCCGTCTCCTTCCATTCCACTAATGTGAACATGACTGTAGAATGTCGGTTGAAGGAAATCTCAAGAGGAGTTGTCGCAAAGGTTGCAGTAGCGGGGCAGCTGGGAGCAGGCGGGCGGTATAAATGCTTTAGAGACAGAACTAGAAACAGTGACAAGACAAGACTCAGGATTTTAGCAATAGAGGGACCTCAGTACTGTCCTCTCATTCTAAAGATGAAAAAATGAGTCGAGCTAAACTCATAGCTAGAGACAGAGTTGGATGTCCAGCTAAAAACCTTGCTTCTTTCAGCTACACTGCCTGTCTTGCTTTTCAAACTGTCCGATGTCATTATGGACTACCAGGAAAGCAGGTGGGTACAGTATAGAACTGCACACAGCAGACAGCAGTGAAGAGGTCTCACTCCAGCTAATACAACTGTAAACACAGATCTTTACAACTGTCTTTGTCCTAACTTCTAAAGCTCTGCGGACAGCACTTCCTTGTATCAAGAGATGAAAATATTTTCATACAGGCCATATGGAAAAGGGCGCTGACCGTTCCTTCTCATTTGGACAGAGAAAACCGGAACTAACATCATCTTTGGATGTGAAGGATACACCTTAGGGCACATTTGCAGAATTCAGCTTTATCTGAAAGTGGGTTAACGTGTTTGCAGTCTGTCAGACTTGGCGTATCCTGGAGTCAAGAAAAACTTGGTTCAGGGTTTCTAAAGTAAGATGGTCAAATTTCTTTACTCAGAAAAATAAAAAGATTTCAGTCCAGTATTTTTCTACACATGGCTGTTTCATAAATACTCCTCTTGGCTGTTTTTTTAATCCATTCTTAAATCTAAGCCCCTGCAAATTACTTCTACATATTCAAACAGAAATGTGTATTACTGAAATTTTATTCATTTCCTCCCAGACTTTAGGTAAGCATATGTTAAATGTAAACATGCTGCTGTTTCCACTCAGATGTGATCTCTTTTTTTTTTTTTCCATAAGAAATTACTGCTTCAATGTAGCAGACAAGGACAGCCAAATCTAAGTAAATACATTTGGCTGAAAACCTGTATACCAAAAATAAATACTATATGTACTTATAAATGATGAATTGAGAACATGATCAATTTTTTCCCAAAAAGATTTCTATTTTTTTTTTTTAAGATTTTATTTATTTATTCGACAGAGATAGAGACAGCCAGCGAGAGAGGGAACACAAGCAGGGGGAGTGGGAGAGGAAGAAGCAGGCTCATAGTGGAGGAGCCTGATGTGGGGCTCGATCCCAGAACGCCAGGATCACGCCCTGAGCCGAAGGCAGACGCTTAACCGCTGTGCCACCCAGGCACCCCAAGGATTTCTATTCTATGGCAGAACTAACTATACCACAGATGACTGAAATGGGGAAACAGCAAAAAGGATCTCCACTGAGTTAGAATTCAGAGTGTAAGATATCGATCCACAGCCTCGCACGGATCTTTGTATATGTGTCTATGTGTTCGGTTGTGTTTTTGCCTTAAAATGATGTGTTGAATGTTTCTATGTCCCCAGTAACATCTTTCAAAAACAATCAACACTCAGGATTTGTTTTAAACTGGCTTCCAGTGTTATCAATTTGGGAATGGTCCCTCATAGGACTTTTTCATAGGGTTGGCTTTCATGTTAGGAGTGTAAAAAACAGTTCCTTGGTTTGTGATTATAAATATTCCTGAAAAATTACTCAAATCATCTTTTTAAAGCACTAGTTTCTGCTTAAAGAAATGACAAGGTAAAGTCTTTCCACAAAGTGGGCATTTAACGTGTAATTTTTCTGCTATATAAATTTGGTGGTTCATATAATTTCTAAGACTTAATTGGCCATACCTGTATATCAGGGCTTGATGCTTAAAATAATAATTTCTTATTCCCTTTTCTAAAAAGGGGAGAATTAGCTCTACATCAGAAGAATATTTAGAAGTTGAAATGGAAAGCGTAAGCCTTGATGGGCCTTTCAAACATAACAGCAATCCATTTGGGCTTCTCTGCAACCTGCCTACAAACTCATAGCCTTCCCAAGGGTCTTTGGAGGGTATAAAGACAACAACAGATGTGAAGGTTCTTTACTAGCCATAAAGCAAAACCGGGGACCCCTGGGGTGACAGGGTCAAGGATCAGCTTAGACATACCCTTCATGACAGATGTTTCCGTTGATGAGGCTGAAGGTGGCCACAGAGGGGTTGGTACTCTTGAAGGAGGTCATGCAGGTGGTACTTCTGCCAGTGCTGTGAGAGCGGGTCATCAGGCCAGGCCGACAACAGAGGAGCTGGGTGTTGAACTGTTTCCTGAAACTCTTGCTCAGCAGGTAGAGGGCAAAAGGGTTCACACAGGAGTTGGTGAAGGCCAGGAGGCGGGCGCAGATGCTGGTGATGAAGTGGAGCATGGAGGTGTCCACCTCAGAGTAGTGGTAAGAGCGGTACAGGTAGATGATGTGGTTGGGGAGCCAGCAGAAGGCAAAGAGGCACACGAACACCAGCACTGTCTTGGCAAGGCGCTTCCGGGATTCAATCTAAGGGGAGAGTCACGTACACGGAGACAGAGGGACCAAGGGACAGTGTGGGATGAATGCAGAGAGACAAAGATTCAGACAGAAAAACAGGGAAAAAGAATTGGGGGAATAGATGAACTCACAAAGCCACAGAAAAAGAGTTCAATGCGAGAAAGAAGACAAGAGAAAATCCGACAAAATGAGAGAAAAGCAACAGAAACAGATGGAGAAAAGGGGGGGGGGATTCAGAAACACAGAAATGGAAAAGTCAGGAAGCAGAAATCCATGAAGTAGAATATAGTTAGAACGTGCCACTGAGAACAGATCTTTAAACAAAGTTGATTACATGCTTGAATGGATTGCACAATGAAATCTTAGTAAGTGACCTCTTTTTCCTCAGGAGAGCCCTGGTGCAGTTTATCAGCCATATGACAAAGCAGCCAGCTTTGTTCTTTCTCATTGGCCAAGCCAAAATAACTTCCTCTTATTATTATTTTTCATCTCAAGTTATTTCTGGGCTATGCTATACAGGAAGGTTCTTAGACCAAGTGGGCTGAGCATGTCCTTTCACTCCCAACACCCTCTGCTACAACGGCAAGGGGAACCATCTTTCCCATTAAAGAATCTGAGGTCCAGTGGATGTTCACTATTGAGAGGTCTTTCAAATACGGAGACAGTTTCACTGAGAACTCCACTGTCTCCTCATAATTGAGG
>NW_024423319.1:112522657-112527870 GCF_017311325.1 Ursus maritimus
AAATAATAATAATAATAATAATAATAATAATAATAATAATAATAATAAAGGCACTTTAAAGGGTGAGGCCACCAACTGAGTCAGCTGTACGTTTAAACAGATGGGGAGTCTTTCTGCTTTTTCCATCATAAATACCATATGATCTACATTTGGACTAGAAAGCAAGAACTGACAAAAAGGAGAAAGCTGGAGCCCCTGGTTTCTGCTATTCATACCTCAAGTTTGAAATTACACAGTGTTATGGGGGATGGGGAAGGGAGTTTAACACATATGGAGGGCATTCTGCATTCTGGGCACTCTAGGTCAAAGATATGCTCTGCCTTTTAATCTTCCAACATCCTTACAATATAGGGGTTATCACCCCATATCATGGGTGAGAACTGAGGCTCAGAGAGAGTAAGCGAGTCAGTCATTAGTCTGGATTTGAACCCAAATCAACGTGAGCCTATCTTAATCAAACTACTTCTGTTTCTTCAATCAGCCTCATTTTCCTGCTCCCTCTGCCTTGTCCCCAGGTGGTAACCCTCTTTCTATCCAAACAATGTGACTGGAGTTTAAAGAAGTCACATTCCTATGAGTCTCAATATTTTATTTTGTTAACAATACTTTTTCAGGTATTTCTCAAAAAGAAACCCATACTTCAAATCTTCCAGATTCTCAACACCTCCCTAGCTGAGGTCTTTAGTAAGAGAACAAGATTATAAAGAACACCTGAATTCCTGGGCTTCCGTGGCTAGGAGTTTCCATTTACCATCACCCACCTCCTCTAATTGCAGAATCAGGTGACGTGACCACCTGTAATAATGTACTTGTCAGTGGAGTGCAAAAGGGATCAAAGCCCTAAAGAGGAAATTAATCAATCCTAAGCACCCACCTGCTTCTTGACATGTATATTCCCTTCCACAGGCAGATTGTAAGCACTCTGGATCAGATTTCTAGCAATGAAGTAGTAGTAGACAGAGATAATTGACAGTGGGATGATGTAGAAGACCAGGAAGGAAGCCATGGAGTGAATTTTGGGGTGCAGCTCATTAGAGTGTGGGTATGGGGCACAGCTAATGAAGGTCTGGTTGGTGCTTTCCTCGTGGAAGGGATGTAGATCCGAAAACACAGCCTCCGGGATGGCCAGAAGCATGGAGATAATCCAGATCGATGCGGCTTTGAGGCAGATCTTCATCAGAGCATGAGAGGCCTGGATATCCATTGGTCGGACGATGGCTTTGTACCTGGGGCAGGAAAGAGCAAATGTTGTGCGTAAGTGCATAGTAGTATTATGGATGCGGGGGCTGGGGCTAGGGTGAGGCGGGCCAGGCAGCTGGGTGCAGTATTTAAGGAGGTGCTCACTCTCAGGTTCAGGCAAGTGCTGGCTCTGTACTCACACAACCATGGCAATGAGTGCCTCCCTAAATGTTATACCTGAGTGCCTTGCTCACCTTATCCTAGTTCTGGCTCTGAAGGATGTGTTCCTGTTTCTTCACCCACAGTTCCTCCTGAGTTTAAGAATACTTCTCAGAAAAGCTGAAGCTCCTTTCATTTTTCTTCTTAAATCATAGAAATTAGTAACAGGCATGTTTAAAGAAGGACACAGGGGGGTACCTGGGTGGCTCAGTGGGTTAAGCATCTGACCCTTGGTTTTGGCTCAGGCCATGATCTCAGGGTCATGGGATGGAGTCCTGAGTCAGTTTCCACACTCAGCACGGAGTCTGCTTGGGATTTCTCTCTCCCTCTGCCCCTGTTCCCACTTCCACTCTTTCTCTCTCTAAAACAAATAAATAAAAATCTTTAAAAAAAAATAAAGAAGGACACAGGGACAAGGTTGGGTTTTTTTGTTTGTTTGTTTGTTTGTTTGTTTTGGCAAAGCCTTCATTTTGAGTATTCAGATGCCATTTAGGGAGCCTGAAGTCATTGAGTATTTACATATGCCTCTTCGCTTTTTCAAAGGGTGCAGAACAAATAGCCCACTGAAAAAGTTATACCAGGAGCATCCCTGTAATTGCCAAATTAATCTTCCCCTGCCCTCCTTCTCTCTTTCACTCTCAGCTCTTGCAGTATTTAGGTCCCTCCTGGGTTCTGTACTATATGTGCCCCTGTCTTGGACTGAGTGCTCTGGGAAGCAGACGCTGAGATGAAACCAGGAGGACAAAAAGTTTATTGGGGAGTAATACCTGTGAAAGGCAAAGGGAAGGATGCGAGATTGGATGGAGGGGAGTGTCAGACCCTGATGCAGACCTGACAAGGTCTACACCAGTGAAAGTGACCAACCATCCTAATTTGCCTGGAAATTTCCCAATTTTAGCACTGAAAGTCCTACATCCTGGGAAATCTCTCGCTCCCAGCAAACCAGGACAGCTGGTCACCCTCTACCAGCCTAATGGGGAGCTCGGTAACAGAGATTGCCCAGCGGAGGAGTCCTGTCTTGGGTGGAAATGGCCAGGCCTTATATCACCACTTTGCTTAGCCATGGGCTGGGGCCACCCAAAAAGAGTATGACCTTAGTTACTATCTGGTTTAGTCACTGGGCAGGAACTGTCCAAGAAGAGCATGACCATAGTTTGAAAGTGGAAGTGGACTCTGAAGGAATCGACAGCTGGAGGCTTTCAGCTCACCACCGTCCCTGCAGCTGGATAGTGAATCTTTTCTTCGAGGGAGGTCTGAGTAGAGCATCTCCATGTCTGCCACAACTCCCCGTACAATACCTCGAACAATGGGGTGCACACCTGTTTTGCGTGCACTTGTCTGAGAACCCACTAGAGGATGAGCCTCTCGTGGGCAAAGAGTGTCTTCCGTCTTGGCATTTGCCAGCACTGTGATCTGCACACACTCCACAAGTATTTGTTCCGTCGAACATGAGCTGTGATAGTGGGGAAGTTGATGTGAGTTGGGACCAACTAAATGTGAGGGTGTTCATTGCTGATAATGCTATGTTAAAACTGGTCCTACCACTGATACTGTTTTATATGATGGACTTCAGTGATGGGGGAACACTTGTTTCCACTTGCTTCCACGTTGATTAAATTTCCATTGAGTTACCACTCTTTGCTGCATCCTGATTCCTCACTCACTTTCTGCCTCCCTCCAGGTAAAGGGGAGTGAGTTATTAAGAGGTGAGTTTGAGAAAAAGACATTGGCATGTACACTGGGCTCAGAGAAGCCTGTGGCTGCCTAACTGACCCTGACTAGGGCAATGGCACATGTAATATAGGAGATCAGGTGTTTGCAAGTTCATTACTGCTTTGGACCTAAGTCACATTCTCCAAATAGCTTTATCAGGCATAGAAGCAATTATTTTTATTGTTCTAGATTTCTTTATCTAGCTCTCTGTTCCCAGCTCAGGTAGAGAAGAGAGGGCTCTTATTTAATGGACATCCTCAGCATTCCAGAACAATACTGTGGTCCTGCTTCAGTGTACCTCAGTTTGCTTTTTCCATCCATAGATTATATTAGTTCATTTTAAACAATTACAGAAAAACAAAAATTTCAAAAGAAGTTTTATTTTCTTCTGGCACTTGCTCTACTCACTAGTTATCTCAAACATTTTTGTTCCTAGTTCAGAATGTAGGCATTTGTATCTTTAATTAGAGGTACGTGAACATCTTCAGCCAAAGATGTGTATGACTAAAGCTATCTCTGATACATCAATTACAGATAAAGTAGTAATTATGACTTCTATCTGCATTTTCTGGCAGGAAGCAGTCATAAGTACCATTGACTCTCCAGGTGAAGGTGATTCACTCCTGCATGAGTGACTCACTTCTTCAGGAGGCAGCAATCAGAGTGAATGGCTTACCTCCTTTTCTCTTGGGAATCTTGTACTCCTAAGTGCAAAATGCCATGGGAACTGTTGAGCTGCTTTTCAAATTCACAACTTTTAAAACATAAAAGATAGTATAAAAACATTACTTTTCTAGTTTTGCCAGAAAAATAATTTGAGTCTAAATAAGCCTTTATATCTATGTACCAGTTTTCAGGAAATGGTGGGGATAAAAGAATCTGCTAAATGATGAAGATACAGTCAAATCCCTAATTGGAAAATACTACAGGAATGACTCAATTTTTTCCCCAACAAATATATGGTATAAAAAAGGAGAAAAAATTTTTTTAAAAAGGAAGGAGAATGGTTATAGACCTACTGGGATGTTTAATACATAGTAAGTGCAATGTGTAGACTCCTTTTGGATTTTGATTCAAACTAAACAACGATAAAAAGATATTTTTGGGACTATTGAGGAAAATCAAATGTAGATTTAGTACTGGTGATATTAAGGAATTATTTTTAATATACTGGGTGTGATAATGGTATTGTGGTTCTGTGTTTTTAAAAAGACTTTATTAAAAACACACCCTAAAATATTTACTGTGAATGTATTTACAATGAAATAATATAATGTCTAGGAATTGCTTTTAAATAATCAGATACATTCATATATCACTTGTGCAATTAAAAAATAAGTAAAATGCACTGTAAACAATTTTGTTATAGAATATTCATAAAATATCAACAGTAATTAAAGAAATCCCATTTACTAAGCTCTTGCTTTGTGCCAAACAGAGCATAGCATTATCTCATTTATGTTCCAGACAACAGAGAGGTGCTATTATCCTCATTCTACAGGTGACAAATTTGAAGCTCACTTTCAGAAGTGGTGGAGTCAGCTCTTTTCAGGATATCATAGCTCTTTCAGAATAAAGTTCTGGGTAAATCCTTCTTAGAAGCAGAGAAACAGACCAGAAATTCCCCAAATGTGTATAGAACACTTCCCTGGAAGTCTAATGGTTCTATAGAGCATGCAACATGTCAGTCTATTTCTTCTTCTGGTATAGATAGCTCTCCCCAGGGCTCCCAATGCAGGGAGACACCACTGGTGGTGGCGGGGGGGAGGTAGTTTTTGTTTAGGCATGATGGCTAGTTGGACTGGGGCGGATACTTAATCTAAACCATCCAGTGAAATGCTTGACCAGCTACTGAAGAGCCTCTCTTTCTCTTAAGCATTTAAACTGAAAAAAATGACAGGATGTAGTTAGTCAATAACAGAAGCTAGAAATAAAAGATTCTGATGTCAAGAAAGGGATTGGGCATATTTTAACCATGTGCAAGATGAATAAGCAGAGTAGGTAGATTGAGAGAAAGAGGAAGAATGAGGCAGACATAAAAGAAGCTGATGGGGCGCCTGGGTGGCTCAGTTGGTTAAGCGTCCAACTCTTTTTTTTTTTTT
>NW_024423319.1:112527880-112554370 GCF_017311325.1 Ursus maritimus
TTTTTTTTTTTTTAAGATTTTATTTATTTATTTGACAGAGATAGAGACAGCCAGTGAGAGAGGGAACACAAGCAGGGGGAGTGGGAGAGGAAGAAGCAGGCTCACAGCAGAGGAGCCTGATGTGGGGCTCGATCCCAGAACGCTGGGATCACACCCTAAGCCGAAGGCAGACGCTTAACCGCTGTGCCACCCAGGCGCCCCAAGCGTCCAACTCTTGATTTCAGCTCAGGTCATGATCTCAGGGTTGTAAGATTGAGCCCTGAGTCAGGCTCCTTGCTGAGTGTGGAGTCTGCTTAAGATTCTTTCTCTGCCAAGGGGAGCCTGAGTGGCACAGTCAGTTGAGTGACTCTTGATTTTGGCTCAGGTCGTATCTCAGGGTTGTGAGACTGAGTCCTGTGTTGGGCTCTGTGCTCAGTGTGGAGTCTGCTTGAGACTCTCTCTCTCCCTCTCACTTTCTCCTCCCCCACCTCAAAAAAAAAAAGGAAAAGAAAAAAAAAAAAGAAGAAGAAGTAGAAGCTGAGATGATGTGGCCCTAAGTCAAATGGAGGGTCCTTGGTTCCTGGCTCATGAACTGCTTTTGAATGTACAAGAGGTCTCCTGTTACAGTCTAACAATTCTCCCATTTCCTTTTCAGTTGAGTTAGTTTGAGTGGCTTCTCTTCTTTGTCAACAAAAGAACAGCTCTTATCTAGAACAGTTAGACATGATGGACATTTCAGGTTATCATCAGGGGCCCCTGGGTGGCTCTGTCAGTTAAGCATCTGCCTTCAGCTCAGATCGTGATCCCAGCCCTGTGTTGGGCTCCCTGCTCAGCCGGGGAATCTGCTTCTCCCTCTCCTCCCCGCTCATGCTCTCTTCTCACTATCTCTGTCTCAATCTCTAAATTAATAACATCTTTAAAAAAAATAAAAAAATAAAGTTATCAGATTTATTTCCAGCATCATTTTGCATACATCATCCCCTAGTTGCTGCCCTCTGAAAGAATGAACTATCAACTTTAATTGTACCCAAGAAACAGACTAGTCTATGGTCTGTTCCTAAATTCTCCATTACTTTCCTGCCTTCCTCCTTTCTTTCTGCCCAGTCCCAGAGTCTCCATTCATCTATCCTTCCAAATTCCAGTTGATAAGTATCATCTTGATGAAGCTTTTGCTGCCCAATCTAGGCCTCCATAATTTCTGTTCTTTCTCCTAACCTGTCTAATTTTATGACAGGATTATTGATGTTTTTTCATTTTATGTTTACTGTGCACCATCTTGAATTATCTGCTAGCTTTACATGGGTATATCTTTTCTTTTTCTTTTTTTTAATGATTTTATTTATTTATTTGACAGAGAGAGAGACAGGCAGCAAGGAGGGAACACAAGCAGGGGGAGTGGGAGAGGAAGAAGCAGGCTCCTAGCGGAGGAGCCTGATGTGGGGCTCGATCCCAGAACGCCGGGATCACGCCCTGAGCCAAAGGCAGATGCTTAATGACTGAGCCACCCAGGCACCCCAACATGGGTATATCTTTTCTACCTGACTTTCTAATAAATGTCCTGAGCTGAGAAGCTTACAGCTGTTCCTCTTCTCTTCTTTCTGTATCACTAAAAATGCTCCAGGTCCCTTGTTCTGCATACCACTTACTTCAAAGTACAGGCTCAGTGCATACTTGCTAATTAATTAATAATATGTGACTTGCAGGTGTGTCTCTTATTCCCAACTTCTCAAAAATGAGAGTAGATTCACTTTTACATATTTAGTAAGAATCTTCCATAGACTGACAAATTCACTCCTCTGATACTATGGGGCTCAAGACAATTGCTTCCCACTCCTAAAAACTGTGCTTCATTTTTCTTTTTTCTTTTTTTTTTAAGATTTTATTTATTTATTTGACAGACAGAGAGACAGCCAGCGAGAGAGGGAACACAAGCAGGGGGAGTGGGAGAGGAAGAAGCAGGCTCATAGCGGAGGAGCCTGATGTGGGGCTCGATCCCAGAACGCCGGGATCACGCCCTGAGCCGAAGGCAGACGCTTAACCGCTGTGCCACCCAGGTGCCCCTGTGCTTCATTTTTCTTATGCAAACATTGGAAAGGTCAGAAACGTTCTGACATTAATAAGATTAATGTCTCAAAGAGATTTTTGGCAAGTAGCAGTAGCTGACTCCCACACCCAGGGTTGGAAACCTTTACCCACACAAGATTATGTCTTTTATTCAAATATGGGCAGTGTATTTATTTTTAAGAATGCAGCATTTCACCCCTCATTTGTCCATAATTACCTACTGCAGTCTGTAGGAATTGTTGAACAACAATATTTTAAAATCTCCTGATGCGCAGTACCTGGAGTGGACTGAGGTGAAGAGAAAACTAAAGGAATTAAATGGTCTCTAGGTAATTGGCACATTGTCAGGGCTTAAATTAGAATCCTAACACCTAATCAGATTTGACGAGGCTATTAAACATCGGCTTTATTTTCTCCTGAGAATAATGCCAGGAACTTTTCTGAAGAAATGTAAGGCAATTATTAGCTGACTTGTAAAATGACTATAATCCAGAGCAATGGAATCTTATCTCCCTTTGAGGTATTACTCTGCCAATGGAGAACTTGCTGGTCCTTGGTGTGCATCCAACCATTATCTTTAAGTGTGTAACAGATTACAGTTATCCTTTTCTGTTCTCTCCAGGCCAAATAACTCCAATTCTCTTTTTCACTCCTTCTTGATATACTCCGGTTTTCTCTGGGCTCTAATGTGGACTTGGGAGCAGAGATCTGGTTCCTAATGGTGATTCTACCAAGTAGATTTATGGTCTTGGACAAATCATGGACTCTGCACTTTAGTATTCTCATCCCTCCATGGAAGATAATAACTGCAATCTTCAATGTAATAACTAATTCTGGCAAAAATGATAAAACCATTGAGGGAGAGGTTTTAGGGGAACAGGATATTCATATAGTCTCAGAGAGTCTCCCCATAGACTACTGTCTAATTGCAAAGAGGAAAATGTACCTTTATGTTGGGGAGATCCAGAAGTCACCCCTTTAACCAGGTGGTCTAATCCAGGGTGAACTTCTCTACTAGTTAGAATAGGCACTAGGTCTGTGGCCCATGATACTTTTAAGGGTATAGGAAAGTATTTCAATTTCTTTTAAAATGAGAAGAAAAAATGAATATAATCCGTCTTGGATTATATTTATCTTTATGCTGATATAATTATAAAATATATTTCTTTTTTTTTTAATTTATTTATTCGACAGAGATAGAGACAGCCAGCGAGAGAGGGAACACAAGCAGGGAGAGTGGGAGAGGAAGAAGCAGGCTCATAGCGGAGGAGCCTGATGTGGGGCTCGATCCCACAACGCCGGGATCACGCCCTGAGCCGAAGGCAGACGCTTAACCGCTGTGCCACCCAGGCGCCCCATAAAATATAATTCTTAATATTTTTTTTTACGGAGAAAGGGTCCCATGAAGGTAAATGTGCCAAGGGCCCAGGAAATTCATAATTTGGCCCCGATTAAATTTAGCATCACCAATAATGGGACCATCTGAAGTCACGTACCTCCTGATAAAATGCAATGGGAAGAACACAACATTGCCTATGCAGTCCCTTGCCCAAAATTTTTAACCTGAATCTATATATGAGGAAATAATCAGACAAATCCAATTCTGGCACATTCTACAAGATAACTTGCTTAGATTCATTAAAACAGTCAACATCATTTTTTAAGAAGAATATAGGGGAGCTACTGTTACACCTTAAAGGAGATAAAAGGGATATAACAAGTAATCCTTTTCACTTTTTGTATGTACAGCAAATCACTTTGTTATGCATCTTAAATTTATACAATGTTATGTGTCGTTTGTATCTCAAGAGGACTGGAAAAAAAGAAATATAACAACCAAATGCAATGCATATGTCTTAATTTGATCCCCCCAAATGGGGGAAATGTGATTACATATCAGATGGTATTAAGGAATCATTGTTAATTTCATTAGGTGTGGGGGAAAAAAGGGACGCCTGGGTGGCTCAGTTGGTTAAGCATCTGCCTTTGGCTCAGGTCATGATCCCAGGGTCCTGGGATTGAGCCCTGCGTCAGGCTCCCTGCTCTGCAGGGAGTCTGCTTCTCCCTCTCCCTCTATTGCTCCCACTGCTTGTGCTCTCTCACTCTCTGTGTCAAATAAATAAATAAAATCTTTAAAAAAAGAAATTTCATTAGGTGTGATAATAGTATTGGAGTTCTGCAGAAGAATGTCCATGTTATTAGGGAATACACACTGAAATACTCAGGATATTTGCACCTTACTTTCCAGAGTTCAACAAAATAAAACAAAACAAACAAACAAATATGTGTACACACACACACACACACACACACAACTGGAGAGCAAGAACAAAGTCGAGGAAATGTTAATTGTTGAATGTGGGTGGGTATTATACAGAAGTTCATAAGCAAGGGAGAAAACATGCTAAAATATAGAATTTTAAAAAGATAAACTAAAAAAGATATAAACTAACAGTAAAATAACAAATTCAAGATACTGTGTTAGGGGCACCTGAGTGGCTCAGCTCAGGTCTTGATCTCAGGGTTGTGAGTTCAAGTCCTGTGCTGAGCTCCATGCTGGGCATGGAGCCTACATATATATATATATATATATAAATAATGTGTTATATAATTTATTGTATTTTATTAACTGTCAACCCGTTTGTCATCAGAACAACTTTACTGTAATTCTAATGTGATTGAATGTGTCATATGCCTATACCTTTGTTATGTTCATATTGTTCTCTTGGGCTTGCAATTTTAGTATCATTGACGGTCTGTGGGGTTTTGTTTTGCAGGAATATTTTAAAGCTACTCATCCATTTGGGGACGTTAATTTAATTAAAACTAGATCATACCCAAACCCAGCAATCTGTGAAGCCTCTCCAAAGCCTGAAAGTGCAGGGAAGAACCAGGTGCCATGGCTGAGCCTTCTATATGCTGGGCCTTGTACTCCTGCTGCCTGAGCCACACATAAGAAGGGATCCTCTGATGTGGACTCAGGGAGAGAGTGAGCCTCTATTTCAACACTGTGTATTACTAATGTTTAATTCGTCTTTATTTTTAAATAAAAATCAATATAAATACAAGTTTTGATATTTTCCTCCCTTACCTGTTAGATCAAGTTGCACCTCTCCTGGAGGACGTGAACCCCACTTTGCAGTCCTCTCAGATGCAGATTTCCCTTACAAACGTCAATGTCTCTTACAAAAGGGTAACTTTGTTTAGGATTTTCAGAGCCTGTCCTATGTCTGCTGTTTCTTAAAAAATAATTAGCCTAAAATAATTCTCATGCCAAAGAGGCACATTTTGGGGTGGCAAATTCTGCCCCCTTTTGCTGGTATTGAAATTAAGGGAGAAGAGCAAAAAATTTATTAGAATGCCTGTTCCCCACCTGCTCCATCCATGGTGAAAACACGGTGTTTCTAGGTAGAGACAAAATTCCCTTCTTCCTTGAGTCTGTTATACTGAATCTCCTGCCTCTTTCACGGCCATATACACACCCTGCAGTTCCCTGTGGCCTAGGCCTAGAGTGAGGTCTGAGCTTTCGTAAAGTCAGAGGCCGCAGGGTCTGAAGAGGCCCTCCGAATGAGACATCGGAGCCAAGCTGAAAGCGGCGTCAGGGAAGCTCTAAAATCCAGAGGCTGGCTCGGGCCTGGAGAAAGGGCTGCTGACACGGAGAAGGTTGAGAAGTGCAGGTACTGTTTCTGGGCTGCAAGGGATGCAGAGGCTGAGGTATAAACTGGAAAGAGCGCTGCAAACACTGTTGGACATGTCACGGTGCCCTGGCGGAAGGAGCTGGGCAAATATTGACGCTTGGGCCCCAGTGGCTTTCAGCAGGATGACCTAATTCCAAAGCTCAGTGCTAATCCTGTAAGGGAATTTGTCGGAAGGGGTATAAGCGGGATGATATATTACAGTTGCCAGTGGGTATGTTTCAAATGACAAAGGAGAGCAGTCACCCAGTTCAATTTCAGTCGCTGTGCACACATCCTGGCACAAGCTGTTCATAGGCCATTCCTCAAAAAATGTTATGGAGGGAAGAACATATATTTATAACTTGTTAGACTTTTTTAGCAATTTATGAGCCCCAAAGTTTGAAGAACATTTATAAATCCCACTTGCGAGTTGTAGTTGGACATGGCCTGCATTTGCTCTACTGAGTAACATAGAAGATAGAGAACAGGGAAAAATCACAAAGACAGAGAAAAATCACCCGTGCTCTAGGGTGGAAGGTGAAATAGACTCGGCGTAATAAATTGTCTTCATAAATTGTCATTCACTGCCAAACAGACCCTGAGACAAGGATTTAGGTGCAAGTAGTTTGTTCAAGAAGGGATCCCAGGAAGCACAGGGAGGGAGGGAGTGGGGAGGTGGGACAGGGAGGGAATGGAAGCCAATGAAGTGTGCCATTCTGGGCAACTGGAGCACAGGCCTGCTGGGGACCTCCTGAGAGACTGGTGAGCACATTCCAGAACTGTGCCAAAAAGGTGTGAAGAGGCTGAGGTGTTTCCCATGGACTCCCATCCCTCTTTGGTTGACAGTGGTCCTCCACTGTTAATTCTGGAGCACTCCCACCTGCCTCAAACCTTCCCATGGCCAGGTATCCCTCTCAGTCAGAGAAAAAGCAAGCCCAAGTCTGTAAGGGACCTCCAGGGAGTGCAAGGGATAGGGGTGGGCCACCAATAGCAACCACTATGTAAATTCTTCTCCTGGTCCCATCAGTTTATCAAATGCATATACAGAAAATGAAATATCAGACACAATGTTAGTTTTTGAATATATTTCAAATTATTGGGGATAAAGATAGAATTTCTAAATTATCTCAATAAAACACATTTTTTTTTTCCAAAATAGCAGTTATTAAGGCTCAAAAATACCATCATGGCATATGAGTCATTGCATCTAATTATAAAAATTTAACAGCACTATATTTAAATAACCTTTTATGAGAGGCTTTATAGCGAGTGAAATGTTGACCCAACTTTGTAGCTTATTGGGTGCCCTGGCCCAGAAGGTTGATCCTGGCAGCGTTAGTGAGGGGGAGGGCCTGGAGGGAGACCGGGAGCCCTGCATTCTACACCCACTTCCATAATTCGCTATTTTTGCATAAGCATGCTGTCTCAGGTCCTTTTATTTTATCGTATACTATTTAAGAAAAACATAGGATTGTGTGCCTGGTACAGCTCTTAACACTTTTCAAGAATTAACTTTTTGAATCCCTTTATAACAATGCAAGGAAGTAGGTACTACTGTGGTCATCCTCTCCTCGCAGATGAAGAATCTGAGGCACAAGGGGGTGAAATAGGTCACCCGAGCTCACACAGCCAGCAAGTGGCAGAGCTCGGGTTTGAACAGAGGTCCTGGGTCCAGATCTCAAACCATGAGACTTTCAGATTGCCATTTTCTTCATCTGTGAAATGAAACTAATGATATCAACCTTACTTGCTAGAAGAAGGAGCTAAATGAGGTGTTTCAAAAGCACTTTGAAAACAAGGAAGCACAATTGAAATAAAAGGCTATCGAATTCCATGAAAAGAAATTATTGTCCACTGAACAACACCTGGTTGAGATTTCAGCATCCTCTCAGCTCCCTTAGGAACATAAATAACAATCACGCTAATGGTACACTCACTATTTTGACTAGGAATTCTAACATTTCATAAAGAAGTCAATATAGTATCTCATTTCATCATTACAAAAATTACAATAGTCCTATGATATGTTAAAAGTAAATACCCTTATCTCCATTTTATAGATCAGAAAACTGAGACCTGTAGAGTTATTTGCCTAAAGTTACACAATTGACAATGAGAAGAACCAGGGCTCAAACTCAGACATCGTTTCAAATTCAGTGCTTTTGAATTTGTCCTCACTATGAATAGTGCTCCAGTAAACGTGACCTCCAAAAATTAACAATAAAAGAAAGAACAAAGAGAAAACAATACAATGAAAGAAAGAAAGGGCAGTTACAGTTTAATAGGGAGTTTCAGATTGGGAAGATGAAAAACATTCTGGGACAGATGGTGGTGATGGTTGTACAACAGTGTGAATGTACCCTAGAATGCCATAGAACTGAGCACTTCAAAATGATCAAAATAGTCAATTTTATGTTATTTACATTTCACCACAATATACTTAGGAAGGAAGGGAGGGAGGAGGGGAGGGAAGGAGGGAGGGAAGAAAAGTTTAGAAGTTTGTCACCAGGCAACTTCAGGGGCATCTTAATTAAGAACCAACTGAAAAAGTCTGCTTTGAGTCAGCAAAGCTATCATCAAGGAAGATGGTCTGGACAGTGCATTCGAATGACTTTTTCAGTTAAAAGTTTTAGTATAAAAGTGCTAACAGCCTTTTCGCAAGACATCTCCCATAGCCCAAACACTTCCTATTTCTCTAACCATTTCAAGCCCAGACGAATCCCTGGAGGTCCTGAGGAAATGATTCTCCCTGAGCACAATTCCCCTTTTCCACAACTTAAAAGGGCCTTGCTTACACGAGAAGAACTTAGAGGCTGCACTGTGCATGACGGTTGTCAGAAGCGCAGCGCCTGGTCACATCTTCACTCCCCCCATGAGCAACGGGAAGTCTCTGCCCCCATGCCCACCACCCATGCCAGCTGGAATCCGGGTAAGCCTCGAGTTAAAGCTCTCTCCTTTTTTTCATTTAAACAACTGTTAGTATCACAGTGGATCCAGGGCATGCTGGAAAAGACACCTATCTTAAAGACGTTGGGGTTTGACTCTCAAGTTTTTGATTGGAAAGCAAATGCGCAGGACCTGACAGTGCCTCATACTTTAAAGCAGCACCCAGCTGTCTGATTCATGTTGTACTGTTTTTCCCATATCCCCTAGGAAGTCCGTCCTGGCTTACTGCACAGGGGTCGTGGATTCCCCTAGGTCCTACTTTGCTATAATAGTGATGTCATGGGACGGATGGTAGCTGCACTCGTGAGGAACAGGCATTATGTAGAAACGTGTCAAATCGCTAAGCTGTACACCTGAAACTAACGTAACATTGTGTGTCAACTCTACTCAGAAAGGTTACAGTCAACACTCACTGCTAAATGACTGCGGTCAGCAAGCATGCACACACTTCGACATCAGGGACAGCAAACTAAGGATCTACTGGCCAAATCTGTCCCTCTGCCTGTTTTCATATGGCCCACGAGCTAAGAATAATTCTTACATTTTAAATGGTCAGGAAACAATCAAAAGAAGAATCACATTTTGTGACATGTGAAAAGTACATGGAATTCAGATTTCACGGTCAGTAAATAAGGTTTTACTGCAACACAGCTACGCCCATTTTCTTATATAGTATCTATGGCTGCTTTCGTGCTATAATGGCAGCGTTGAGTGGCTGCAACAGAGACCTTATGGTCCACAGAGCTGAAAATATTTATTATATGGCCCCTTGACAAAAAATGTTTACTGGCCCCTGGCCTATGTGCACTGAATGTGTGAACGTGGGTAGCATTTCTGTTGTTCTCTGCCTGTTCATACCAAAATTGCTGGTTCCTTCTTTAATGGAGGAGAGAGTCTGTCTTCCATTTTACACAGCGCTCTGCCTGTTAGGCTTATTAATTTGTGATAATGAAGACAATAGGCCACTGACCTTTGCCGCTGGTCTTCCAGGGCTAAACACTCATCGTTCAGGATGCTTAGTCAATTTATCGGCACAGGTAAGTAGTAATTTAATATCTCAGGCTCTGTTGGCACTATGGATATAAAAGTCCCTGACCACGAAGGACTTAAAATCTGGTTGGGGAAGCAAGCTAGGCCCAGGTAAAGCCCTGAAGGAAGAGCAGAATGATACTTAACATATTACATTCCCCTTTGTGAGGCGCTCTTAGAACAGACAATGCTGGGTCAGTCTATGAAGTGCTTTTTTTATATGGTGCAGGTATATGAGTACATGTTTAATGACAAACCTGTTTTCTATATAATTATGGAATATAAAATGTAGGAGTCATTGAGTCCCATTCCCTTCACATTACAGAAGAGGAAACTAGTGCCCACAGAGGCCCCACACTTGGTTAGCCGAGAATGTAGGTCTCTGGATCCCCTAGTTAGTTATATTTGACTATAGCTCTTCAGTCTCAGGTCTTTTTAAAGCATGAGTAAAGAATACTTTCAATATTTACTATACTTATCTTCATCCCGTAGTTCATGTTTCCCTCAAACCATCATTTTAACCTTCAATTTCACCTCTACTGAAAAACCTGAAAAGATGCCAAATTCTGATTTTCCTATTCTTCTGTGGTGTTTCCAATCATTGAAAATAGAAGGGGAGGGGTGCCTGGGTGGCTCAGTCAGTTGAGTGTCGACTCTTGATTTCAGCTCAGGTTGTGATCTCAGGGTCATGGGATCGAGTCCCATGTTGGGTTCCGTGTTCAGTGGGAAGTCTGTTTCTCTCCCTCTCCCACTGCCCCTCTCCCCACTCGTGCACATGTGCACATGCATGCATGCTCTCTCTCCAATAAATAAATAAATCTTTATTTATTTTTTTTAAAGATTTTATTTATTTATCTGACATAGAGAGACAGCCAGCGAGAGAGGGAACACAAGCAGGGGGAGTGGGAGAGGAAGAAGCAGGCTCCCAGTGGAGGAGCCTGATGTGGGGCTCGATCCCAAAATGCCAGGATCACGCCCTGAGCTGAAGGCAGACGCTTAACGACTGCGCCACCCAGGCGCCCCATAAATAAATAAATCTTTAAAAAAAATAAAGTGGAAGGGAAAAAGAATAGATAATAATGAAATTCTTAAAAATCTGTTTTGATTCCCATTTATTTAAAAAGAAATAAGCATTTCCCAAATGTTCTCATGGAGAAACTACTGTAATTTTGTTTTTATATAATTTTGTATTTTTAATTGTGTTTAACATATCTCTCATAACAGAGCCCAACCCTGGTATGACACTGCCTGGTAATAAAACAAAACAAAACAGAACAAAACAAAACCACCACCAAAGGGAAAAAAGAAACCTTGAAAAGCCTGAAGTTGACCTGTAGTCATTCTATTTATATGTAGACAGCATAAAGAAATAAGTGAGTCACATGGACATATTATTATTGTTACAATAAGTTCTTCTCACACTGGAAATAAATTTCTTTATGTGCTGCACTTCTCATTTTCTTCCCGCTTCTTTCCTATGTACCTTTAGCTATTCCCACTGGCCAATTGGTCTGAGTACAATACAAAAAAAGAAAAAGTAATAAAGAAGTGAAGTTTAAAGAAATGTAGCTCAGGAACATTTTGGCTCTTTCCTTCCCACGAAATTTTAGCTGTTATCAATCACTGCATAACTAAATGTTGGCTCCAGCTCTTGCTTATTGGGGCTAAGAGTCCTGGCTTAGTTGAAAGATCCCAGAGGCTTTGATGTACCTACAATCCTTGGCAGTGTCCAGTGCTGCAGGCCTCAGCTGAGACTCCTGACTTACTCACTTTGAAGTTAGCCAGAGCTCACTTCTCTGAATCTAAACTGCTGAGATAATGTGAGGCTGTGAATGCTGATCCCACAGGTCCGACTAGGGAGTTCTGTACTCTTCTTTAGAGGAACTGGGATATGAGCAGCTTCGAGGGCAGCAGACCAGGTCTCTAAGAGAGGTGGGATGGGATTTTCCACTTCTGATAATGGCAAACCAGCTTGTTGCTGAGTAACTCCCCTAAAATGAAAAGTTGGAAAATCTCTTTGAAAACATCAGAGAAATACCAAGGCGGTGAGGATTTGAGGGGCCAAAATCCTGGAGAGAAGGGAAGCGTAAAGAGATGAAGCTATTATTCACTACCATGTCCCCCTTAAGGCATTTACCAAGTTTCAAACAGCAGCACAGAAATAAAGCTGAGCAGAGCTTCTAGCAGTTTTAGGAGGAAGGAGGACAATAAACAGAGTTCAAGGCCCACGAAGGAGAGGAGGCCGGGTAAACACTTCAGGCTTTCAGTTCGGGTTCCCGAAGGGGGACACCCTAGCGGGAGGGGTGAACTAATTCTTGCAAAGACCAAAGCCCAGCCTCCAATCTGCTCAGTCCCTGATTGGGTCAGATATACTGCCACCTCCTGATTATCTGCAAGAAGCAAAAGCTAATCTTTTCTGGAAGAGAATAACATCCAGAGCCTCGAATTATTTACAGTTCTTCATATACAAAATCACGTAGTCAAACAAAATTGCCTCATATACCAGGAGGCAAAACAAAATGGCCAAAAAACAAAAGAAGAAAATCTACAATAGACACCGACTTACAGAGGTTCGCATGTTAGCGTTACCAGAGAGGGATTTTAAAATATACTGGGATTAATTCAAGAAATTAGATGACAAGAGGGAACCAAATGGAAAGACTAGACACAGCTAAAGAGAGGATTCGTGAGCTGAAAATGGCTAGAGTGGAGTACAGTGAGAAAAAAGGATGGAAAACAGCAAAAGCAGTAGGAAATTTATGAGACATGGTGAAATGAGATTGTGTTTAAAACAGTTCCTAGTCACAGAGGCCTGACCCTAGGATGAAATTTTCTGCCTCAGTAAAAGCAAAAACAAGCAAAGGAGGAAGAAAACTTGAAAAGCTTAAAGTTAACCTGTAGTATTCTGTGATATGTAGACAGCATAAAAAAGGAGAGGAAAAAGAGAATGGGACAGATGCAATATCTGAAGTTGTAATAGTTGAGAACTTGACAAAACTGGTTAAAATCTTCAAACCACAGATTTAAGAAAAGCTATGACTCTCAAGCAGGAAAAATACAAAGAAAACCACAGCTATAAGTGCATCATAGTAATGCTGCTGAAAACCAAAGATAAAGAAAAAAATCTTAAAATCCTTAACCGCTGTGCCACCCAGGCGCCCCAAATCAATAATTTTAAAGAAGCACCAACAAAACTGACATCTGTCATAGCGGAAGTCAGAGTACGAGAAATGGCAACGTCAAAGTGTGAAAGATCAGAAGTGCTGGCCTAGGGGCGCCTGGGTGGCACAGCGGTTAAGCGTCTGCCTTCGGCTCAGAGCGTGATCCCAGCGTTCTGGGATCGAGCCCCACATCAGGCTCCTCCTCTATGAGCCTGCTTCTTCCTCTCCCACTCCCCCTGCTTGTGTTCCCTCTCTCGCTGGCTGTCTCTATCTCTGTCAAATAAATAAATAAAATCTTTAAAAAAAAAAAAAAAAGAAGTGCTGGCCTAGGATTCTATGCCCAGTGAAAATATCCTACCCAAATGACATCAAATAAAGGCATTTCATACACACAAAACCAGAAAATGTATCCCCATTAGATTTACACTCAATGAGGTACTGAAGGGCATGCTTTGGGCAGAAGTAAAATGATCTCAGGTGAAGTCAGAGTAGCAGGAAGAAATAGAGAACAACAGAAAAGGGAAATATAGGAATAAATTTAAATCTAAAGGTAAATATATGAGTAAAGGTAAAGTATGTAAAAACAATAAATATAGTGAGTTGTGGGTTTTAAAATACAAAGAGAATTAAAATATAAAATAACAATAGCTTCCCCTGCCCACAAAAGGCAGGAGGGAAATAAAATAAAGTTAAAGTGCCCTTGCTTTGCAATCCTTGAATTGTGCTGGAAGTGGGAAAGTACTAATTTATAGCAAATTCTAGTACGTCAAGGATACATGTTGTAAACTCTAGGGTAGCCCCTGAAAGAATACTAAGAAGAGCTTATATACTTAAACTCATGGGGAGGGGTAGAATAATTAAAATATTTCACTAATTTAAAAGAAGGCAAGAAGAAAGGGAGAAAGGATAATGAGACAGGTGAGACCAATAAAAATCCAATAACGTGGTAGATTTAAATCCAAATATATCAGCAAAGCCAAATTTTTCAGAGCGTCTGGGTTTATAGAACAGAAACCTGTAGCCAAATTACAAAGAGCAAAGACATCTGTGTAAAGTGACTCATGTTACTTTGCCCACAAAATAGCAACATCGATGAGGAAAACTTAAAACTCATAAAGCGAAGACATCCGTGGCAAACAGGTTAATGGACATCAATTAAACGATTATTTAAGATTACTCAAGGCATAAGACTTTAAATACTGTGAAATTGTACAGCCCATATAGGAAAGAAATTTGAGAGTGGCTTTCTCAGATAATCTTAAACATTATGCAATAATCCTAAACATATATGACATAACCAGCAATGACTTATGGAGCTGAAATAAACTTTTCTAACCTCTCCTTAATAATAAGCCCATTTTAATCAACCATGCTACACGTCTGACTCGTCTTTCTAATTTCTCTATAGGAAAGAATATCACCAAACCATTGTCATTTTAAGAGGAGACAAATGAGGATGAAGCCAAAATACTTAAGAAAACAAGTGTGATGGACGTGTGTCAGGCAATTAATTAATAGATATTATGTTATTTTTCTGGATTTTGTGATGCTTGTAGAATTTATCGACTTATTTAAATTTATACCATTGTGATTTCTAAATCTCATATCTTTCTAAACCTTTTAAAACAGGCACATTGTATCTAACTTTGCATTCATAATTTTACTTGTTTTTTCTTAAAAAGCGTCCTCCAAGTAGTTCCCATAAAACCTTTCAGGTTCTCTCAGTAGGACCTACCAGAATTCATTCATTTTTGTACTCCTTCCTTCATGTTTCCATCCACTCATGTATTCAGCAAACACTTACTAAGCCTCTACTACAGGTTAGGGATGGTTTTAGTATTAGAGAATATGCTAATGAATGAGCTAGCCTCCGATTTTGAGGGGGTTATATTTCTAGTGGTAGAAGACAGACGATAAACAAGTAAGCAAATAAATGAACAAAATAGTTCTCGAGAAAATAATACTGGATGACATTTACCTAAGAAAAATGAAGACACTCATCCATACAAAACCCTATGTGAATGTTGATGACAACTTTATTCATAATCACGCAAACTCAAAAACAACCCTAATGCCCACTGACTGAGGAAGGGATCAACAAACTGGTATAGCCACGCAGTGGAACACTGCCCAGCAATGAAAAGGAATGGGCTCCTGATACATGCAACGACATGAGTCGGAAGAAGCCAGACTTAACCAACTATGCACTTTATAATGTCATTCATATGAAATTTTGGAAAAGATCAGTGGTTTTCCGGAGCGGAGGGTGGAGGAAGGGGACTGCACAAGGACACGGTCGTGTCTGGGGTGATGGAGGTTCTGCATCTAGACTGTAGTGGTGGTGGTTACATACTACATAAGTTTGTCAAAACTCAGAAAAATGTACACCTAAGAGTTTACTATATGTAAGTCACACCTCAATCAACCTGAAAAAAGAAACTGGATGATGGAATAGTGTTGGTCACTCCTTCAGACTGAGTGGCCAGCAAAGACCTCCTATACAAAGTGATATTTACTTAATTTTTTAGAGGGGGCAGAGGGGCAGGGGGAGAGGGAGAGAGGGAATCTTAAGCAGGCTCCACGCCCAGCACAGAGCCCAACCGGGGCTCAGTCTCAGGACCCTGAGATCATGACCTAAGCCGAAATCAAGAGTCGGACGCTTAACCAACTGAGCCGCCCAGGCACCCCTATAGAAAGCGATATTTAATGTGTAAAATGAACCAGCAGCCTCTTAGAGGTTGCTAGGCAAATCAAATCATTTCAAGTAGCAGCAAATATCAGATACTAATCAGCAGAATTTCAAAGATGACTGTAAGAAACAAAATCCCTCGTTCCATTACTGGGAGGTAGAAAGAGAGGAATGGAGAATTTTTTTCTTTTATTCTGCAAAACATGTGTTTTAATTAAGAGAGAATTTATGCAAACCCTACCCACCAGGAGGATTTACAAGTGCAAAAATGCTAATTTAGTCTATTTTTCAAAGGATGTTATTGACAAGCACAGTTCAAAAAACCTCACCAGGAAGCCCTTTCAGGCTATGCAGTGTGTTTCATGATCAAGTTTGTGCTTTTCTTCTTTTTGCCTCCATGCATACTAAGTTGCCAGAAATGATACTTAATTGATCACACAAAAGTCTAACACTTTCAAAGATAATATGTGAGAGACAAGGTCAAAATCCTTTTCTGCCCTTCTCTCCACAGCAGTCCAGTTGAAAGAGCCTTGCTGGGCACTCCAGAGTCTGCCAGCAGCCGTGGCAGATCCATCACCCTGGGGAAACACGAGTTGAGTTTCCTTCCAGAGAGGCAGTATGCTTCAGAAAAATCACACTATAGAGAAGTTATGAACCGGTGAGTCATGTAAACCCCTCCAACAGAGGGACTTTCTGGAAGAGATGCTTTATAAGAAATTAAATAGTCTTCTCTTGCGTGAAAGGGCCAGTCTCCTAGAAATCAGTGAAGCTGGGCCTCTAGAACATTAGAGGAGCCTTTGGCATCACTGGGGTGATCCCCTTAGAAGGACACCACCTTAGTTACTCAGGTTATCCTCCCTCAGAACAGTAAGGTTTGGCATCAGTAGCTCCCATTGTCCAGGGGAGGGAAATGGACTCAGACTCTGTGTTTTGATGGCATCTGAAGAAAAGTTTCCAGCTCCCCCGAAGGAACTAGGACTTAAAATGAGGAGAGCAGGATCATAGTCTGTACTCTGAATCTGTTGTGACAAGGCCAGATTCCATCTTCTGGTCTCTGTCAAACAAGGGTTTGAACTTTCAGATGACTTCTACTTGTCACTGCTCAAACATCAACCAAGCTGTGGTTATTGTCCTCTTACTAGCTGTACGGTGGGCCCGGGTGTCATGGAAGGCACAGACCCCAAGGAGCTTCCCACATGATTAAGGATGTAGAAAACTCATCTATGCAAAGGACCCAGTAAGACGACGCAAGACAGATTTGGTATTTCATAGACAATACAGGCACAAACATCTTGAGAAGGGGACAAATCAGTGAAAGCAAAAGATCAGGGAATGCTTCACAGAGAAGGGACCTGAACTGCACCTCGAAGGAGTTAAAGGATTTGGATAGATGGAGGGAATAGAGCCCAGCTATTAAGGAGAGGGAAATGAAGTCAGAGAGGGGAGAAGTCAGAAGGCACATGTGGAAGCAATGAGAAGAGTTTAGCTAGAGGGGCACCTGGGTGGTTCAGTCGGTTAAGCGTCCGACTCCTGATTTCTGCTCAGGTCATGATCTCAGGGTTGTGGGATCGAGCTCCGTGTTGTCAGGCTCCACGCTGGGTGTGGAGCCTGCTTAAGATTCTTTCTTCCTCTCCCTCTGCCCCTCCCCGCCCCCCCTCCAATTGCATGCTTGTGCTCTCTCTCTCTCTCTCTCTAAAAAGAAAAAAAAAAGAGTTTAGCTACAACAGTGTTTGTTCTGGCAAGCTTTGGGATAGGAAGATAGAAAGACAGGCTGGCAGACGGAAGAGGGCCCAGCAAAAGGGAATGGAAGGATCAGAAAGCAGTTCGTAATGCAGACCTGGAAAGTGCACCACACATGTATTTTTCAGAAGGTCTCAAAACCTCATCAATAAGCCCAAATTCCCCAAGCCTGTGACTGCTGATTGTATTGGGCTGCCTGGTTTCTTCCCTCTTCATTTTTGGTATCCTCGAATAGAAGGTATTTGACAGATGGGAATAGCCCGTGCAGCTAGGAGGCATTTGATATTTGCCTATGGGAGGAGTTCCTGATGCCCTCGATGAGGCAGACCAACTAGCATGGATCTTGGAAAAGAGATTTGGGCCCCAAGACACAGAGCAAGCTCTTTTCTGTCCAACAGACGTCTCTACAATGATGGAAATGTTCTGTATCTGCACTGTCCAGTAGGGTCACATGTGGCTACTGAGCCTTTGACATGTGGCTGGTGGGACTGGGGAGCAGAATTTTCAGTTTTGCTTGGTTAGTGGCTAAGATGCTGGACCGTGCAGCTTGAGATGGCAGGAAAGGCTGAAACTACATTGTCTCATAAATTCCTCACAATGAATTCAAATAATCTGTACTTCAAGCAGTTTGCGGAAATGTAATGCTTTCCTGTTTCTTTACACATTCCAAATCACAAGGGAGGGGAAAACGTATGACCAGTCTTTTCCCTGGAATCAAAGAAGGATCACAATTACAGTGGAACTCCTGTACACATCTACCTTCAGGATTCGTTCTGCCAGCTCCCTTGTAGCAGAAACAGCACTGAATAATAATACTGGCGCAGGCACAGTATAACTTGGGCATTATATGCTGCCAACATTACATCTATTTAAACCTGACATTTACTGGAGAAGAAAACACCAACTCTCCTTACCCTTCTCCTGTTGAGAACCCAATTTTCGTCTTAAACTCCATTTACAAAATGCTGAGGCACCTATTACAGAAATGGGCATCTAGTAGGAAAAGCCAGTGTGTAAAAAGTATATCCAGCCATCCAACCATTGTCCATCCGTCTGCCCATCCACTCATCCATCCACCTGTCTTTTCATCTGTCCATCCATGCACCCGTCTTCATCCCCCAAATCTGTTCATAGACTCAGAAAGAAAGGTTTTTCTCACGTTTACTCAAACAGTGAGAGCTTAATAGAGAGGAAAAGATAAGAAGCCGGTGACTGTGATGAGGGAACAGAAGGCAAACTGAGGACAAAGCAGAAGCTGACATCCTGTAACCCCCCCACCCCACCCCTGGATGTATGCAACATTCCTCCGGCACTCCTGGCTGCCCTAAAGGACAAAGAAACAGTCCTTACTACCTACAGCCCATTGACAAATCCTTGAGACAGGCATGGTGACATTCCTCTAAGAATTCAGCTGCCTGCATGTTAATACTTTGCTAAGGGCAAAAGGCAGTCCTAGCCTGACCCCCTCCCCTCCACCAGGATCCTCTAAGTCTACTTAAACGTAAAAAAATTCCTTTGGAAACTTCCTTTATCTCTGACTCCCCAAGATACGTGTTGGCAATCATCCCCCAAGCATATGGCCCACCGATATACATCTGAAGGGTCTCATGACTCAGGTTTTATTAGACAGTAACGAATGACCCTTTCCCAACAGAAGCCGGCCCCCTCAAGGTCCTGGAAACCTTGCTTCCAAAATTCCTTAGAGACTTAGGTATCCCTAACCCCCTCCTCACTTGAGGGTAAATAATAGGCCATTCCTCAGAACCCAGTGCAGCTCTTTCTGCCCACGGGTCCTGTCCCCGTGCTTTAATAAACCACCATTTTGCACCAAAGACGCCTCGAGAATTCTTTCTTGGTCGTCGGCTCCGGACTCCACCTCACTGAACCTCACGTATATTCCCCAACCTCATCAACTGTATGAAACATTTTAAAGAGTATGCTTTCAGGTGAATTCCGAAAAAAGGAGAAGAAGAATGAGAAGAGAAGTATGCATTAATTAACCATAATTTTAATTAATCACTGTTTATTGATCACCCATTTGGTGCAAGGAACCATGTGAGGCACTGTGGAAGATAGAAGAATATATAAGAAATCTCTGCCCTCAGCATTTTTTTTTTTACATTTTATTTATTTGACAGAGACACAGCGAGAGAGGGAACACAAGCAGGGGGAGAGAGAGAAGGAGAGGGAGAAGCAGGCTCCCCACTGAGCAGGGAGCCCGACGCGGGGCTCGATCCCAGCGTCCTGGGATCATAACCTGAGCTGAAGACAGACGCTTAACTGAGCCACCCAGGTGCCCCTGCCCTCAGAATTCTTAATAATCTACTTGAAAAGTTAACTCAATGAATATACGAGAGGCTGAAAAAAGACAAATGAGTGAAATACTTCAAAAGAGCAAGATGAATACAGTAACAAGATAATTCATGTCTCAAGTAATAAGCTTTGTGTTTAGGGGATGGTTAGGAACTTGGGGCCAGAATGGTCCAGCTTAGGGTTTTAAGGAGGAAACGAACCATATTCTGAATAATAGGCAAGATGAGAGATAAGAAAAAATTTGGAGGGACCTTAGAAATAATCTAGCTCAACTCTCTTAATTTACAGATGATTCAACTAAGGTCAGACAGTTAAGGGACTTGGTCTGACTCCTTTAAATGGGCAGTAATGGCAGCAAAAAGCCTAAAATGCAGGACCGTTGATGCCCATTCCAAGCCCGTACATCACATGGGGAGTAGCGTCTTCTATGCAGGAAAGGAGAAAGCGTTCTGGAGAGTGGGCAGGACACAGCATAAGCAAGGAAGCAGAGCCAGGAACTTGTCAGTGTAACCACCAGGTATGAGGACAGCAATGCGTGCGTCAGGGGAAGAAGGCACGGAAGGAGGGGGAGGGCAGGGACCCAAAGTGAAGGGGCTTGAATGCAAACCTGCAACTGGCCAGCTGTGTGAAACCCAGAATTCTGGTTTCTCGGACTGCCTTGAAGTCTCCCTCTGACACAGTGGCAGCAGTGTAAATTTTGCCAGAAAATGGTTATTCCCTTCATATTAACTGACTTTCAAGTTCCCCTGGGGGAAGGGAGGAGTGCAGAAGGGAGCTAGGGATGAGTACCGGCACTGCTGGTGAACCTACAGGGGCGGCGATGGATGGTGATCACCAGGCCGTTCCCAGCAACCCTGAGGCAGGAGATTTGGGATAGGGTTGGGAGAAGGTGTATGGGTGTGTGGGCTTTGAGCTCCCCATTGATTTGTGACGATCATCTGGTCTGGAGGGTCTCCTGGTTCATCCTTTTACCACCCTGTCAAATACAAACTAGCACTTTAGAAAACTCTTTGATGGTATTTACTAACTATGTGCCCCCTGTGATCCGGCGATTCCATTCCCAGGCTTAAACCGAAGAGCAATAAACTCATATGTTCCCCAAAAGGCATGAATAAGATTATCCAGAGTAGGTTATTATGAACCCCAAACTGGAAACAACCCGATGTCCATCAGTATTAGAACAGATACATAGGGGTGCCTGGGTGACTCAGTCGTTAAGCGTCTGCCTTCGGCTCAGGGCGTGATCCCAGAGTCCTGGGATCGAGCCCCACATCAGGCTCCTCCGCTGGAAGCCTGCTTCTTCCTCCCCCACTCCCCCCTGCTTGTGTTCCCTCTCTCACTGGCTATCTATCTCTCTGTCAAATAAATAAATAAAATCTTTAAAAAAAAAAAAAGAACAGATACATAAACGGAGGCGTATGCATACGTGGACTACTACCGAAGAGCTAAAAAGAACAAAGCACTGCCGTGTGCACCAACAGAAAGGGCTCTTACACACACACACGACAGGCGTCACTTTATATGAGACGAAAGAACTGGCAAAAATAATCTGTGTTAACTGAACTCAGAAGAGTGATTGCTCCTCTCTGAGGGTGGGTATTAACCGCAGTGAGGCATAAAAGAAACTCCTGGGGTGCCGGAACTATTCTGTATCTCCATCTGGGTGCCGGTTCTGTTGTTAGGAAGACATGAGTAAAAATCTATTGAACTCTACACTTGTTCGCTTTACTGCATGTAGACCGTACCTTGTGGAGACAAAACAGGAGTGTGTGCGCGTGCATTTGCCCTGCCGGCCTCTGAGGTTATTGTGAGACCCTGCAGGTTTTAAAAATGAGATAAATAGCTAAGTATGGTTTTATATGATTTCACTAGCTCAATACTTGCTCTGGTTGAAATCGGTTAGATGCACTCACTACCTGTGATTCAGGTGATCCATCAGCTTTTTGAAGCCTCAGCAAAGACATGGAAAGTTCGGTACAGGGAAGCCTGTAGTAGGGGCAGGACGCGCAGTAACTGTAACCCCGCTGAGAACACACGGGAGCTGCCCAAGCCTGCAGCCCTGCTTCGGAAAGAGCCTTTCTGCCCGCGGGGAATTCGGGCTGCTCTGAAACTCTGGGAAGCGTCCCCTGCGGGCTGCGTCTTCACATTCCACACCTTCCTTTCCTCTCTGCCCCCCCCACCCCACCCCCAGAAGACGGGAAACACCCTCTACACCACTGCGAGCCACCAGCCCGGAGTCCAAAACCTTATCTTCCCATCAGGCAAATTCACCCCCATCCTGAGATGCCCTCGGCCCTTAGTAATGAGCCACAGACCTTCTGCCAACTCCAGAGTTCGCCTGTCCTGGGTCAACACGTAAGACCGCCTGTGGCCACTCGAACCTGGTGGGCCAATGTTTGGGTGACAGCAAGCGGGGGGTGGGGGGGGGGTGAGCGGCGAGAATGGAGAAATGGAGAAACCCCCTCCAGCCGGTACGATGTGCAAACCTTGCCTCTGGGCTATTATTTTTCCATCTTTGAAAATGAACAGCGTACTTCAGGCAGCCAAGTATAAACACATGTCTACAAATACTGATAACACTATCTTTATTTGTCCATTACCTGACAAAGCCAGATCACCTGGGGACTGTTTGTTCCTCTATAAAATGAAAATCCACTATCATATGTATTAAAATGTGGGACATTTTCTTCAGAGTATAAACTTTCAAGAGCTGCTTCTATGCCTTTCCTCGTACACGCTCAGATCCTCATGTGTCTTTAACAGCATAACATACAGTGGATTTTAAAATAAAAACTTAAGAGTCTCTGGTTCATTGTTCCAGTTTTTCTTAATTTGACCATATGTTCCATGATGTTTTTGGAGTCTATTCACTACTGTGTCCAGTTTCCAGAGCTCAGAAGCATCTTAGATCTAGGCAGCAATGTGTTGAACAACCTGCAGATATCTCCCCACTGGTTCATTCAAGCAAGTGTTTTTTTACATAATAGATGCTTGGTAAATGTTCAAGGAATGAATATGAATCTTTCAGAATGAATAAATGTGAATTCGTAAGCAACATGTTCACATGAGAAATGCAGTTCACAAATATGAGTATTGCCCAGAATGGAACGTTGGACTCCCTCCCCCACCAGCCCCCACCAAAGGCACTGTATGTGGAAGTACATCAATAAAGATATTAAAATTCAAAATCAAACTTCAATGGAACTTTCTCAAGGGAAAAAAAATTCAAATAATGCTTGATTTCACTGAAGGGACACTTAGAAAAACCAGCTCTCTGATTACAGAGAGCCAAATACAAAATCAGCTGTGAGAAAAGTTAAATGTTCTGAGGAAAATAAATTTCAAAGAAATGCTGCTTATTTTCTCGTCTTGTTTATTTCTGAAAGAATATTTTGAGGAAGAAATTCAGTGGGACTTTTCTGTTCTCTGAAGACTTGGAATTGCTTCTAAGAAACATTTGCCTGGGGTGTAAACTCTATTAGGTGTGGTGGTTTTTTTTTTCCTCACCAGTTAATTAATTTTGCAGGGACGGAGAAGTTAGGAAAAAGCAATGCTAAACCGATTTGTCTCCAGAAAATACATGTCAATCTTATGCTCAGAGAATTTTTTTTCTCATTCGTCCCCTTTTTTCCCACGACCCACTCACTTTTCTTTCTTAAACCGATATGTCAAATTCCAGAAGTAATCCCCAGAAGAAAACCGTGCCTGGAAGGAAATCCGAGTTTGAGTAAAAGTTCCCTTTGTGCAAACAGCTACGCCTGCCCCAAGCTGGTGGCTCATTTCCCAGGGCACCTGCCACCCTCAGAGAGAGGGTGACTTTGCCTCCAGAACTCACCTGTCCGCCGAGAGAGCCGTGAGTGTGAAGACAGACACCCCCACCGAGGTGAGCTGTATAAAGGGGATCAGTTTGCAGCCAATCCTGCCAAACAGCCATCTGTCGGCCAGGTACCTGCTGGCATCCACGGGCGCACACGTTACCAGGAGGAGCAGATCTCCCAAGGCCAGACTGGAGATGAACAGGTTGGGCACGCTGCGCATGGCCTTCACTGTACAGAAGATCTTGATCAGGGTGATGTTGCCGACGAGGCCTATCAGAATGATGACCCCATAGACGGCAGGGATGACATAGAAGATCCCTGGGTGGAACCAGTCGTCGTTCGTGGGGAGAGTTGCACTGCGATTGGAGATGTTGCAGTGCAAGAAGTGGTCCACTTCCAAGTTCAAAAGCAAACAATCATTCAGAGCCATCCTCTAGGTTCTTTCCCACCTGAAAAGTGCTCTTACGTGCTGTTGCTTAACTTTGATTTTGTAGTTGGGTGGAGATGAGGATAAAATCTATGCTGGGCTCTTTATCTTCTTTGACAAAAAGTCTGAGTACCTATACACTATGGCATTCAGAACGGCCTGGCACTATTTCGATGCTTGTGCTGCTCTGGTCCTCATATGACCAAAGTAATGCATGTCTAAATTCAATAAGTTAACAACAAAACGACAACAAAAAGTCAGCCTGAATTAAACCCACTCTGTATCAACTCTTTCTACCTCCATTCTAGTCTGAGCCTCCCTGGCTGCAGTTTACTAAGAACTTTTGGCCAGCTATTTTCATACAGCATTTCCTATCTTTCCTGATATTTAGAACCTGAAGGTTTAAAGTGGGTAGAAAAAAAACTGCACTGAGAAAGCCTCAAATCCTATAGGCAGGATGCTGTGCACGTCACTGACTTCCCCAGCAAACAGCAGCTCNGCTGCGGAGCTGAGGCTCTGCAGAGGAACTGGGGCTACTTATAGACAGAGAATGCCAGCCCCCTACTGGACACTTCCATCACTGCCCAGGAGCCTGCGCTCCCCAGCTGAGAATCCACCGGCGGACTCCAGCCAACAGACGCCCTGGGCCTCTCATTTCGGAGGTGGCACCCGTGGCAGGTATCAGCAGGCATTGCTAGCCCTCTGCAAAGGCGCCGTGAGTCTCGCTGGTACTGCGCCCAGGAATCCAGATAAAACTCACAGCCCCATTGCTCATCTTTTCCAGTACGTTAGAATGACATGTTCAAGTTGCTATAAAATGGGGTCTGTATCTGAATTAAACGCACGGACGCACACGGGATGTCCATGTGGGAGCTGTCCCACCAGCCTTCCCCAGGGCTCTTTGAACACGGATGGCTACCGAGGAAAAATAGGCATGGGATTTGTGCCTTAAACCTTCAGTAACTGACCTCTGGGAAAAGTCAAAGCAGAACACACACGCTCCTCCGCATAGATTTGCCAGGCCACTACTGTTCCCTTTACCAGGGAGAAATAAAATCGGGAGCCCGCTGCATTCTCAAATCTCAAAGATCAGTAGTCTTTTCCAGAGAAATGGGATGCTTCTCATTGGACCTAAACATTACGTGAACTGGCATTTTGATGCAGTTATTTGCAATTTTTTATTGACTGCCTGCCATGTTTTACAGCAGCTTTCCTCTTGAGCCCCGAGTGGGGAATGAACAGAAAAGGACTTCCAGATAGAATACCAAGGAATTGAGGAGTGGAAAGAAATAACTTACAAGAGTTGTCTGGGTGCCAGAAAGCCTTTACTGAGGAGGTACTGCGAGTTTTGAGTTTGGGACCTTTAGCCAACAACTTACACATCCACTACAGGGCTTTATCTTTGAGACTTAGGTGAGGCCTGCTCTTTCGGGTACATCACAGGAAGCCAGGTACTAACCGGTCCCGCCACGGAAGGTTTGGCTCTGCGGGATCCATAAGGAGTAAAGAAGCTTGCACTTACCACCAGGCCAGAGCCACCAAAAAAGACTCCAAGCGCATCGTCATGGTCATTTCCAGTGGCTGGTGACAACACTGAGATGGCCGCCACGCTCTCCCACAAATCCAAAGGGCTTGTGCTCCCCTCGGCCAGCCGTAGAGAGTCTGAGGCCGCGTGCCTGCGGTGGGAAGAGCTGCTCAGTGGAGATCGGCGTCACCGGGGAGGAGTCAATAGCCACGAGCCTGGTGCTGGTGATGAATTGCTAGCACATACCGCAGCAATGCACTCTATGGCTTCTGTGCTTCGATCTTGGCCCCTTCGCGCACTGCCTTGGCCAATGACGTGGGCAAATTACTTGGTGTCTAAACTTCAAGCTCCTAATCTGGAAAGTGGGGATGACTTGTGAAGTCAACTGAAATTATCCACGTTAAGACTTCGCACCATTTGGCACATAGTAAGTACTCAATATTAGCTGCTCTTACTATGTAACTTATTATTGTTGTGATCGAGAGAGAAGAGGGATTGACCTCGGATTAAAGGCCGAAATGTCCTACTTATACAGGTGAATCAACAACTCCTCCATTTACGTGAAAGACATTGATCACACATCTGCCAGTTTCCAGGCACTGTGCAAGAGCCTGAGAAAAGTAATATATAGATACATGTTATTATAAGATCTGTTATGATCCCAGCTACTCTAGCTCAGAGTCACGGGACCAGGTTTCAAAGAATAATGCAAGAAGGGTTTTCATATAGATTCTGCAAACACTTCTGTTTGTTTTATACTGAATTAATAATTTTGCTTCTTGAAATTGCTATGGTGGTTTTCTTCTCTGATCATTTACCTTTCTTCCTCTCAATGACGATGATTGCTTCTAGAATTGTTTTTGGTCATCATTACTGGAGAGATAGCCTCATGTGAATCACGCCAAAACTCAGAGGAATTCACCACTTGTGGACCAGGAGAATTAGTGAGACGTCAAACAACCCAGGGTTGTCCTAAAGATTTCTAAGCAGGCAGCAGCAGTCGGCACCGGGCTATAATATTACATTAAACCCAGATATCTTTGGGCCTTTTGACCTTCTGAAAATTCCTTGAGTATTGTTTAAATAGAAATAAACTCCGGCTTCTTATTAAAAAAAAAAAAA
>NW_024423319.1:112554380-112582658 GCF_017311325.1 Ursus maritimus
AAAAAAAAAAAAAGTGGCAGGAGTTTAGACCCCATTCCCTCCCTAGAATGAAGCAAATACCTTTTCTCCAGAGGTGACATTTGATCTTAAAGGTTGAGTGAGTGTGTGGCAGGACCTCTTGAACAAAGAAAATAGTATGTGCCTAGAATAGAGGCATAAGAGAAAGAGCATGGCAGTGGGCACCATGCAGCTTTAGGTCCAGGAAGGTCACCTGGATCAGAAGAGAGGAGTTGGGGAATGAGCTAGAGAGGCAGGTTTGGGTGACATCGTGATGGATCGTGTATTCTTGTTAGGTTTGGTCCAGACAGCATATTTTTGGTTCACAACAAGGACTCCTGGAGGGACCCCTGGGTGGCTCAGTCGGTTTAGCATCTGCCTTTGGCTCAGGTCATGATCCCAGAGTCCTGGGATTGAGCCCCGCATCGGGCTCCAGCAGGGAGCCTGCTTCTGTCTCTCCCTCTGCTTGCCCCCTCCCCCTGCTTGTGCTCACTTTCTCTCTCTCTCTCTCTGTCAAGTAAATAAATAAATAAATAAAATCTTAAAAAAAAAACAAAAAAAGAGGACTTCCGGATGTTGTTTCCTTTTCTTTCTTTAGACACCCCTGGGTGCTGAGTCGGCCTCACTTCTTAATTCCAACTGAGCCATAAGTGTTTCTTCCCAAGTAAGTTAAGCTGATGCTGATAGATACTGATTTCTCACAGCTGGTGTTAGCCTTATGCGTTCCACGGCACTGTAGGCTGTTCTAATCATATTTTAGGAGTAAAGATATATTGAGGTTCAACACCTAGTATTTTCTTGGCACAAGGATGTTTACAAAAGCTAATTAGAAAATTTTGATGTCATTTCAACTAATTAGCTATAATGACTCTTTCCATCCCTACCATTATGTGTCACCTTCTGGCAGATCACCAAACATACTCAGACGTTTGCTTAGCATTTCATTTAATGGTGAACATGAGGTGCTTTTGACTTAGGAAAATGACATAGAACAAATATAAGACAGGGACTTGTTTCCAGATAGGACCGGAGTGTGACTCAGCATCCTTTTTTATGTGTCTGGGCAGGGTGTCACTTCTATTTTAGTCAAGAGAGTCACATTTTCCATTCTTCCAGAAAAGTGGGTTTCCCATGGGACTTGAATATTGGGGTGCGGGCAGGGACTTGGTAGAATTTGGGAGGATGGCTGGACTTGACAGGGCTAAAGAGAGTGGAGACAAAGTCTCTTCCTACCAGCTGGGTGCATGGCACTTTGTCTTCCAGTAGCTGGTATTCTTGGTGGAGTGACAATGAGCATACACAGATAAGATAAAGTAAGTTATAGCGTGAGTAGAATTTGTGGGTGGAGCCAGAGTAAAGAGTAGGGAATGCTTCGGGTCTTTTTAAGAGACAGCCTGCCTGGAACAAAGGTTTGGAGGGGAGTAATAAATGAGAAATCAAGGGGATTGGATCTGCTGGGGAAGATTATATTTAAGGCTTCAGTTTGGACTTTAGCCTGTAAGACACTGGTTCTTAAAAAAATCATTATGACTGCCTGGGGTGCTTCTTAAAAATACAAATTCTGAGGCCCTACCCCAGACCTATTGAGTCAGAATCTCCAGGGGTGAAAACCAAGAATCGGTATTTTTCATGACATCTCCAGGGGATCTGAGCACTCTCCTGTGCTGGGGACCGATGATGCTGGTGGTGTGAGATCCAGAAAGCCTGGCAATGTGACAGCACGTGTGTCTTCCTCTTGGTGGAGGAAGAAGGTGAGTGAGGAAGCACACATAGGAGACTGTTGCTCTGAGCCCTTGCTACTGGCCCTTGAGCCAGCAGCATGGGTGTCACCCAAGAGCCCATTAGAAATACAGAATCGCAGGCACCACCCAGACCTCCTGGATCATCATCTGCATTTTACCAAGATCCTCAGGGATTCGTATGCACGTTATAATAGTCCGAGAGGCAATGATCTAGGTGTTAGGGAGATATGGCAGAAAGGGTTAAGAAACCAGAGCAGAAAGTGGGAACAGATAGGAAAGTGGAATCTCAAGTTCAGAGTGGAAGGAGCAATTGGACCAATCTGAAGCTGAATGAAGAACCACTGAATGGAGGCTTTTTGCTATCCCTGATGATGGCTGGGAACCGTCCCAGCCTGAGTGGCAGATGAGCTCTTTTTGACACAATACGGGGGCAAGAATCTCATTACAAATATAGGGAATATAGGCAACAAAGAAGCGAAGATGGTGAATTTTTCTTGCTAGGCTAATGACTCAGAGAATAAAGAGCAAGGGCAAGGAAGAAGCCACTATGGAGAAAAATGCTGAATCTGGTACTGAGTTCACTATTTGAACAAGGGAAAGTCAGGAAGCCCACAGAAATGAAAGCTGAAGTCTGAAGTCAAAGAGGTAAATAATTAAGAGGACTGCTTGAGAACTAGCATACTGAATGTCAAATAGTACAAATGTATAGAAGAGGACTTGCCAAGAATCAAGTAGAGTCAGGCTTCAAGGACAAGGTCACGTGGTGAAAGTCAGTGGGTACTGAACACAAGTTCAGTGTCACACGGTGGCAGCACCATGGAGAAGCTGCTGAAGGTTGCAGCGACCCTTGCTTGAGAAGAATCAGAGATGTCACATTTTACTGCGGCAGCAAGAACAGACGAGACAGATGACTATATCCAGATCCTGAAAGGTTGGGATCATTTCAAGTTCCCTTCTCTTTTCTTAACATTCTGTGACTTTTCACGCGGCTTGGAAGCCTAGAAGAGAGATGGGGGCAGTCTTCCGAAAGAAAGCCACGTTTCCCTTCGAGCCACACGAACTGTGGAAGGAAATGTGGTTGCCCAGAGAAAGCCTAGCATAGAAGATCAAACCCTCAGTCACAGCCAAGGCTAAGAGAACACCTGGTATGGTGGTTTGAAAATATACCCACCAGTTCTTGGTAGTTTTTCGCTCAAGAGGTGAAGATTAATTTCCCTCCCCCTGAGTGTGAGCTGCACGTGACTGGCCTCTAACAGAACAAGGCAGCACTGATAGTGTGTAACGTCCAAAATTAGATGACAAACGATGTTGCAGCTCCCTCTGTGCACTCTCTCTGAATCACTTGCTCTGAAGAAAGTCAGCCACCATGTCATGAGGACAGTCAAGTGGCCCTATGGATAGGTGCATCTGGTGAGGAACTGAGGCCTCCTGTCTGCGGCTATGTGAGTCTTGGAATTAGATCCGCCAGCCCCAGCCTTCAGATGACTGCAGCCCTAGCCTCCATCGTGACTGCCACCTCAAGAGATACTTAGAGCCCGAACCACCCAGTCAAGCTACACCCAAATTCCTGACCCATGGAGACTGGGAGTTAGTAAATGTTTTTCATTTTAATCCACTGTGTTATAATTATTTGTTATGTAGCAACAGGTAACACCTGGTAAGTAGAACAGATGGAGAAGGTGACAAAAGAAAACCACCAAAAAGTCAAAAACAAAACAAAACCCAAACAACAACAACAACAAAAACCGAAAAGAAATACCAGAAAAGGCAAGTGCTAGAAACCTGAATTGAACCTTGAGTGGTCAGGCAAGGTATGAGGGGGAAAAAAGTATGGTCAAATCTAAAAAAGTTATGGAGACTAAAATCCATCTGTTACTCGGTAACACCAAAGCTTCTTTTATAGATGAAATATATGTATTTTAAAAATATTTGTAAATGAGCTGAACTTTCTTATCTAGCCACCATAAACCTGGAAATTAGACAACTTATATTCATTCCCCTCTTTACTCAGTGAGCTTGGGCAAATCAAATTAATTCAATGAACATTATTTGCCACTGAACTGTTCTGTGCCATTAAATCTCCCTCCATAAAATACAGGGGCATTTTCCCCATGCCTATGGCTCCAGGACAACCCGAGGTATTAGTACCACCCAGTGGCACCTAATGCCATGGAGAGTGGCAGCTTCCCTCTACCCTCAGTCATCTCTCTTTCCAGATATTTCTTCCTTTCTTCCAGAAGAATCCAATCAGTACAGCCCCAGAATCCCTAAAACACATCCCTGTGTTATTTCTACCTCCAATAACAGATCTGACGAGATAAATGTTACTAGGAGGGATTCCTTTTTAAACACTTTATTTTGAAATAACTTTAGGTTTACAGAAATTTGCAACAATAGCACAAAGAGTTCCCATATACCCTTCCCCCAGCTTCCTCTATTGTCGACGTCTACGACGTCTACAAAATGAAGAAATTAGCATGGGTACAATACGACTATCTGAACTTCAGACTTTCTTCAGATGGCACCAGTCTTTCTATTACTGTCATTCTCTGTTCCAGGATCCAGTCCAAGATACCACACTCCATTCAGTCCTTATGATTCCTAGTTTCCTCTTTTCTGTGACACTGTCTCCGACTTTCCTGTTTGTGATGACCTTGACACTGGTGAAGAGCACTAGTCAGGTATTGTGTAGAGCATCCCTCCATTTGGGTTTGTCTGATGTCTTTTCATTATAAGACAGGGGAGAGAAACCACACAGGCGAGGTGCTCTTCTCCTCACATTATATCTGAGAGTATGTCTTAGTTGCTGTTGTAATAAATTACCATGAATTTAGTGGATGAAAATGACAGAAATTTATTCTCTTATAATTCTGAAGGCCAGAAGTCTGAAATGAGTTTTATGGGGCTAAAATCAACGCTGGCAGACCTGCTTCTTTCAGCAGGCTCCAGGGAGAATTGCTCCTTGCTTCTTCCAGCCTCTGGAGGCTCCCAGCATTCCTTGGCAGGTGGTACAGCACTCCAGCATCTGCTTCTGTCATCACATTCTCTTCTTCCACAGTCAGATCTTTCTCTGCCTCCCTCTTATAAGGACTCATTTTTTTTTTTTTTAAGATTTTATTTATTTGACAGAGGCTCCATCCCAGGACCCCGGGATCATGACCTGAGCCGAAGGCAGACGCTTAACCAACTGAGCCCCCCAGGCGCCCCTATAAGGACTCTTTTTTTTTTTTTAAGATTTTATTTATTTATTCGACAGAGATAGAGACAGCCAGCGAAAGAGGGAACACAAGCAGGGGGAATGGGAAAGGAAGAAGCAGGCTCCCAGCGGAGGAGCCTGATGTGGGGCTCGATCCCACAACGCCGGGATCACGCCCTGAGCCGAAGGCAGAGGCTTAACCGCTGTGCCATCCAGGCGCCCCCCCTATAAGGACTCTTAAGATTACATGGGGCCTACCCAGATAATCCAGGGTAATTCCCCATCTCAATTGCAATCGCAAAGTCCCTTTTGTCACATAACGTTTGCCGTATAACATAGTTGCAGTATCCAGGGATCAGAACCTGGATATCAAAAGGGGCTATGTGATATCCACATGATTTATCAGTAGTGATGTTAACCTTGATCACTTGGTTAAGGTGATACCTATCAGGATTCTCCACTGTAGAGTCATTATTTGGGGGGATAGGTTCCTTTTAATGACCAGAAGTATGATCGTGCTCAGACCTAAAGTAATGATGTTGACACTGTGTGGCCATCCAACACCACGAATACGAAGTGCCACACCCCGACAGCCCCAGTTCTGGGCCCTGCAATGGTCCCTACTCTCAGGGAGCCATTTGCCTAATTAGGACAACATGTTCAGTTTCTTGTGTTTACAAACTAGCTTTCTTTTTAAATAATCCAGACACTGCTTGGGTGATGACCTTTGATTATATAGTTTCAGGTCATGTGAAAATGGAAACTAATTTTCTTATGGTTTCTGAAGTACAGTTGGACTTTCTGTGACTATTTCCCACTATTACAAGCTCTCTTGGATTTTCTTCCCAAAGGTGGAGTATTATCTCACAGGCAAACCAATAAAAATGCCATCAGGTTTCTCATGAGAAAGTCTGGTTTTTATTATGTTTCCAGCCAGCTTTATGGGACAGAAAAAGTTGGGATGCACCCCCGGACTCTGGGTGCTCGTGTAACTAAAGTGAATTTCCATCCCTCACATGTCACCCTTTTTCTTTGGCCTGTAAAATAATATACCATGTTCTCTAAGGAAGATGCTGGGAAACAGGTTACCCAGAGATTTTTCTCCAGACGCCACTGTAGCTCTTCAAACTCAGAGTGGTTCCATGGGAACTCACACTCGGTATAAAAACTTGGTTATTTTTACTGCTTGAAGGAGGTTCACCTTAAATTAACTCCAAGTCATGTCTGAAATACATATCCCACCCCAGGTTCTTCAAGTCACGTACTCATGAAATAGAACTGAGAAGTACACAGGAGTTTATCATTCACATACTGCAGAATTCAAACCTCCCCTTGACCTACCACAGGGTATCAGAGGCAGAGTCTCATTCAAACTGCTTTGATGAAATCACTTTTACATTCTCTGTGCTTCCATGTTTCTTCATATATAAAAGGGATTTAAATGCCATTAAGGTTTTTCAGCTTTATCTCAGAGAGTTGTTGCAGTTTCAAATAAAGTAACAAATACGAAGGCACGTATTAAGGTAAAAAGTCCTAAATAATTTCAAGTTACTGTGTAGTAAATTATTGGTAATTTTTGAGGTGTGATAGTAGTATTCTAGTTATGTTTTTTAAAGTCCTTATCATTTAGAGCGGGGGGGTGGTTATCAAACTTTTTCTTAAAGGGCCAAATACTAAATATTTTAGGCTTTAGGGCCCACAGGGTCTCTGGGAAGGCAGGCAATGGACACGAGGTAAATGAATGGGCTGCTTTCCAATAAACCTTATTGATAAAACAGGAGGTTGACCCATGGGCCAGAGTTTGCCAACCTCTGTTTCAAAGAAACTTACTCAAATACTTAGGGGTGAAATGATAGGATAGCCAGGATTTGCTTCAAAAATCATACGGGAAGTGGAGAAGTAGGTCAGGGTAAAAATGAAACAGGACTGGTCCCGAGATGATAACGATAGATGAAGGGTATGGGACAGCTCGTGTTATCCACGTGTCTATTTTGTACGGGTTTTAAATCTTCCACTGTTAAAAGCTTGTACAATGTCTAAAATAGAATCTAGTATTAACAGGATTAATAATGCCAACCAAGTAACTCTGCACATGTCTCTGAGGCCTTGGCTTGTGGCATACATTGGGGCTTCCCAGAAGGCTGGCAGCATCCCGGCCATTCTGGTATGCCCTTCTTCTGGTCTGCATCAATCTGAAGGCCTGAGATTGAAATGCCGTGGAGTGCACATGATTTGGGATGGAACTGACTTCAGATTGGCCAGCGGATGGTCAGCCTAGCAAAGTGCCTCTTCGCTGCAGTGGGGAGAGGGACTGATTTGCTTTTTTTACTACCCTCTCTCTCTCTCATCCTTTCCCATTCCTCCCCACAGCTGTATCAATGTATTTTAAATTCTGCTTGTGTCCTACAGAAGTTAAAGAGTGAGATCAGTTTTTAGTCCAAATGCTTTTCTATGTAGGTGGGCTAAATGGGGCTATCACAGGGTCAGAGAAACTAGATATGGCTTTTCCTATATCCCTATTTTCCTATATGACTTTCATGGGCATAAATGATTTTTCTAGACCCTTATGCAGAAATTCTAGAGAGTGCCTTCTCATACTTCAATGACAACTAACACTCCATTTCCCACCCCACCCCCCACTCGAAAGCTTCTATACCAGCATTCACCTTTCTGTTTCTTTTAGCCAGTTTTCCCTTCCTTTTCCTCTAAATTGCTAGTTAATGGGTGATACCGGGTTTATGGGAAGAAGTGAGGACGGAGGATATATAATAGGAAGAGCTAACAGTGATTTAGATACTTTATATGCGTGCCCCCATGGAGTCCTCACAACCGCGCTATGATATGGGACTCTTTACATGCTTTTTACAGATGAGGACACGAGGTATGAGGTGGGGAAGCAATCTGCCTGAACTCACATGGGCTAGGAAGTGTGTTCTGATAACTGGGTACTTAAGCACCACATTGCATGCCTCTCAGGGGACAAAGGGTAGAACTGAGGAGACCTCGGGGTTCTCCTGGGAGGTGAAATGGACAGATAGGAAGGAGAAAAAAAGTGTGCTGAAACACAAGTAGAAACTAGGGATAAATAATTAGGGAGCTGAAAAACAAATGGGAAAAAACATAGAATCCAGCAGCTGTGGTTTCTATTTCTTCCTCAGCAATGGTGTCCTGTATTTTTTTGTTTTTGCGTTTTTCTTTTTTGTTTTGTTTTGGGTTTTTTGCCTCTAGGGAAATAAACAGGATGCTCAGTTCCTGTCTCATGTCTACAGTCACATTTCTTTAATATCAAAGTAATTTAAGATGTAGAGTAGGGAGAAGAAGCTCACTGGTTCCCAGGGGTGACAGGACCTCAACTATGCTCCCTCTTCCAATAAACAAGATGAAACATCTTTATCGAAACATAAAGCAAATTATGCACCATTCTTCTGAAGGCACTGCTGTGCTTCCGGGTGACTCTTTTTTTGTATTTTAGGATTTTTTTTTTTTTAAAGTAATCTTTACACTCAATGTGTGGCTCAGACTTACAACCCTGAGATCAAGAGTCACATGCTCTACCGACTGAGCCAGCCGGGCGCCGCCTGGTTGACTGTTAACAACAATGAACATTCCCCATTTCTGATCCCATGGCGAAGAGGCTACTTGTAGGATCAGAGCATGACTTGATGTGCTGTTTTTTATTTCCCCCTCACACACCCTCCGCCCTGTCCTAATTCCACTTCTGCATCCCTTTGCCAACAGTGAAGATGCAACCTTTCAAAAGGAACAGCTCAGCTGTTCTACTGCGATTAGAAAGACCTCACTCCAATCATCCAAACATGCGCTCCTCTTCATTCACTTGTAAACGCCACGTTTGACGATTATGATTGACAGAAGTCTTGCTCCTTGGGGTCTGTATCATCATTGGAATCAATTTCTGAAGCACATTCTCTTTCTTTAATCAAAGGCCTGAAAATATGGGAACCTTGCCTTTGATAAGTGATTGGCCAGAACCCCCAACCCCCTGCCCCAGGCTGTGAGGTTGACTTATGGGGGGGGTGGGGTCCCTCAATATGGCGCTAGCAAAGGAAGCCTGTTTGTCAAGCATCCAAAAAATAAAAGAATAGAAAGTCAATAGCTCTGAGCAGGTTATAGCAGACGATGATGTTTATGGGCTTCTGAAGCATTTTGTTTGAGACTGAGTGACTTCAAATGGTCAGAGGAGCAGAACTTAATTAACAATTTTTAAAAACCTTCAATTAAAAAATCATTGAGGTGCAAAAATCAGATCAGAGAATGAATGAGGACAGGCAATCCAGAAGCAACACGCACTGCACTCTGGGAAGAAAAATGCTTTCTACCCTTTCTCAGAAACGAGGATATTCAAAAAGCAGGGCTAACGTTCTTCCTTAGATGCAGCTGCTGCCCAGCCTGACCTGAACCATTTGCCCCTTAAATTCTCACTCTGAGCTTGAGGTCCTTTCAAGAGTACTTGTATGTGGGAACATGTGCAGTGAGGGGACAGGAGTTATAATCAGCATTTGTTGACTATTCACTATGTGCCGGGCGCTATTCTAAATGCTTCCTTCGCTTTTGATTGTCACCCCTGTTAGGTAAGTATGTACTATTACTAATCCCATCTTAAAGAGGAGGAAACCAAAGTCCAGAGAGACTTTTATAATTTACCCAAGATTAGTGCTAAAGCCAGATTTCAAACTCAGGCAATCTGCCCCAGAGTCCATGCTCTTAATACCATGTCAGTTCCATGGGATTTCTAGAAAAGAATTCACGCTATCTGGAATCAAATAGTTCTTAGATTTCAAAAGGAAACCCCCCTCCCTTTCTTAGCTGAGGAAACTGAGACCCAGAGAGGTTAAGAGATGGTCACAGTAAACTAACGTTGAGTGGGGGGTCAGTCAGAAATCAGGTCTGCTGTGAGCTTACCTATTTCTCTTCTTCCATCTCCCATCCATGGTGTCCTCCCAGGAGACATTTCATCAAAAGAACCATGGTATCCATGGAGAAGCACTTCTCAGATCTTCCTTCCAGACAAAATGTGTTGTTCAGCCACACGGAGTATGGTTAGCTGAGAACCTCCAGCTGTTAAGTGCCTTCAAGATCCACTTTAACTTTTGAGCTGGGGCCATGGAATGAAGTCTGACCAATATACTCAACAGGCCTGGTGGGGGAAACAGAGACAGGGAAAGATTCTTTGCTTCTGCCATGGATAAAGTTAATTCTGCAGATTTCCCAGGGGCCTCTTTTCTTCCATTCCCTTTATGTTCCTCTCCTGTGTTTCCTCTCCTTTTTACTCCTTGACTTTCTGAAATGCGAAGTGGCCAACTGTAATTGTTATGACTCCTGGGTTCAAGCTGTTGATGTTATTAGGGTCTGCAGACTGGGGAGTGGAGGACAAACTGAGGCCAATTTTTCTCTGTTGAAAGCTTCCATCCTAGTTCTCACTGCTGGGTGTCCACGTGTGCACCTCAGTGTGCTGAGGAGCGAAAAGCATGGGCATGAGCCACGTTAAATTGGCAACAACGGTGCAGCTCTCAATACTGTTTCCCCCATATATGAAATACGCAACCTTGGGCTAGATTCACAACTTCTATATATTTCTATTTTACCATTTAGACAATAGGAATGATAATCTCTAATTCACAAGGTAGTTGTGAAAATTAAATGACACATACCGATGCTCAATAAACAATAGTTCCCTTTCTCAAGATCACGGTCAAATTTTGTTTGATCTTCATAGTGCAGTCCATTATGGTCTCTCTTTTTTTTTTTTAAAGATTTTATTTACGTATTTGACAGAGACAGCCAGCGAGAGAGGGAACACAGCAGGGGAGCGGGAGAGGAAGAAGCAGGCTCCTAGCGGAGGAGCCCGATATGGGGCTCGATCCCACAACGCTGGGATCACGCCCTGAGCCAAAGGCAGACGCTTAACGGCTTCGCCACCCAGGCGCCCCTCCATTATGGTCTCTTGAACCATATTTGTATAAAATTAGCTAATTCCCACATTTTATGGGGAGACCTGATTTTTCGCTATAAGCATGCTGCCTTTATGTGACTACAGAATACAAAATACGTTATATGTAATAAAAATTATATGTCATAAGCAATATACTTATTTTTTTGGACAGACAAATCAAAGATTTGATAAGGAAGCTGATGTGTAAAACTGATTGGGAGAAGCAAATCTTATTGGTGAGTAGGAGATTTTGTTCTAATTCATGATAAGATGAAAAGGGATGTTAGAGTTCTAATTTATGACTATGAGGGACTAAAATATTAGGGAAAACGGGTTTTCAAACTGCTGTCACATTTATTCACACACCCACTAACTCATCCATGTGCCTCTTCATCCACCACTAGTCGCTGTCTTCCATCCATCAGTTTATTGTCGAGCCGTTCATCTACACATGCATCCATCTTTCCATTCACCAAACCATTCCAATGATCCATTCAAGGCAGTAACATTGCAGTGCACAGAAACCCATGTAAGAAATGATCCTTACCATATGGGAACTTTCCATTTAATAGGGACAAAAGAAAAGGAGGGGAAATATGAGATAAATGTTCCCAAGAGTTGTAGAATAAGCCTACAGATGTCCCAAGCAGAAGAAATGACACCTGACAGAAGAGAAAGACAAATTTCTTCAATGGAAGAGACAGAATTGATTTTGGGTTTTGAAGATTCTTGAAGAATTAGTAGGATACCATAAACAGAAAAGAGAGTGCATTTGGGGCCAAGAAGGTGGTAGAGAGGGCAAGTCATAACTCCAGGAATGGTGAATATTTTGCTTTAGCCAGATGATAGTGATAGAAGATCAAACCTAAAAGGTTTACATTGGGTGGATGGGTGGGTGCGGAACATGGAAGGTCTACAATAATGGTCTGAGAAATTTGGTGTTTTCTTGGTAAGCATGCAAGGACACCGACATTTTTAAGTAGTAGACTGATACAGTCAAAGTTGCATGTGCCAAATATTTTTAATTAATTTCAACTTTCAAGTAGCTATTTAAATAGCTAAAATATAATAAACTGGAGGTTCCAAAACTTTCTCTGCTCACAGTACTCTGTGTCTCTGTAGTTTTTTTGTGGGATTTCTAGGCCAAAAGAATCACCTAACAATTCCATTTGTTAAGTAATTAAGTTTGAACAACTTATTAAATATTTATATCCTAACAATTAGCAGCCATTTGGAAAAAATAATGCATATAAATAAAAAAATCTTTTAAACTTCAGTCTTCAATAACCACAGTTACTTCCCAATGGGATGTGTGCACCTGCTGGGCACTGCACAATTTCTCAAACCTTGGAATCAGATTGGCACCACCACCCCCATTTCCTGTTCTGCATTGATTTTCGCTTGGTATTTGGTTTTTGAACACCAGGTTTTCAAAGACATCACGTTATCAAAAGTAATGTCACCAGATCTAATGTTGAACCTGTGAACTACCTCAAGTTAGTAGTTTGCATAGTGTCCAAAAGATGTTGCATAGCCCTGAGTTTCCCTCAAAAATTTAAAATATCCTGCTAATCTCACTCTTGGGTATATATCCAAAGGAAAGGAAATCCGTATCTCAAAGAGATATCTGCACTCCCATGTTCATTGCAGCATTATTCACAGGAATGAAGCTATGGAAGCAATCTAAAAGTCTTTTCACAGAAAAAATGGATAAAGAAAATGTGATTATATACATATGTAGTGCGTATATACATTATACAGCATAAAACAGACGGAAGGCCTGCTAGTTGTGACAAAATGGATGAAACTCGGAGGTATCATGCTAAGTGAAATAAGCCAGACAGTGAAAGACAAGTACTATATGGTATCACTTAAATGTATAACCAGAAAAAAAAAAAAGGCTAATTTCATAGAAACAGAGAATAGAATGGTAGTTGCCAAGGGTCACGGGGTGGGGGAAATGGAAAGGTGTTGGTCAAAGGGTACAAACTTCCAGTTATAAGATTAGTAAGTTTGGAAGATCTAATATACAGCATGATGACTATCATTCATAAATGGTACCGTAGACTTGAAAGTTGTGGAGAATAGATATTAGGCATTCTCACCACTCACACACAAACATACACCGAAGAGTTAACTATGCAAGGTGCTGAATGTGTTCATTCTCTTGATCTCCGTTATCATGCTACAATGTGTATGCAGATCAAATCCTCACACTGTACATTTTAAATATATACAGTTACATTTTGGCAATTAATCCTCAATAAACTTGGAAACCAATAGACAAACACATAAATAGAATATCCTGCTGCCCTCACTGTGAATTTCCCGCAGTGCTCCAGAGTACCTTAGTACTCTTAGTGCATGACTTGGGAATTCAATATTTAATTGCCGGGTACTGCCCTAGGCATTCTATATATACTGTTTCATTTAATCCTCACAATGCCCCAGTTTTCAGATGGTGAAACTGAGGTCACAGAGCTGAAAAGTGATGAAATTGCCCATAAACCCCATGTAGCACCTCTACTGATACATATCAAAGGACACTGTGCTTACCTGCTTCAGTCCATCTTTCCCCAAACTGACTCTAAAGGACCTAAGAGTGTGTTTCTTGATCTTACCTGATTGGTTTAATTTCCCCAGAAGCAGGCCCGGAGACATGAATTTTAGTGCAAATAATTTATTTGTGAGATAATTAAGGAAGTTCTGACAGGTGAGTGAGGAAGTGCGTCAGGAAAGGGAAGGAATGAATAAAGGGTGCACTTGACCTAGCAACGTTTCACAGTGGGTGACGGAGCTCAATCACACTCGGAAGTCTGGGACCCAGTGTAGAGCACGTAGCTCAGAATTATCCTACTGGAGGGACAAGGAAGCTGGGGTATTTACACACCAATTTCCACATGACATTGCTTTAAACCTGCTGGGGAGTTGGACGGGCATTAATTTCTTGGCCTGCCATGTGAATTGTCAGAAAGGGCTTCAGTAGCCAGAGACAATTCTCCGAAAAAGAGATGAGATTTTTGTCAGCTAGAAATCAGATCTGTCCACTAAAATGGTAAGACCCAACTAGATATGGGTGAGGCAGAGACAGTAACTGCTTCATCGGCAGTCTGGGACAGGACTTAAAAAATGACTGAGGGGGGCGGGCAGTGCTTTTCCACATGGGCGAATCAGACTACCTGCGAGGCATGTACAGTTTGTAAAACCATACTTAATAGAAGATGATTTTATATTTAGAAAATAAAAAATATTGTTTTGCTTTTATCTCTTTGGTTGATGAATATATAGAGAAGATAGTAATTTTCAAGAGAATTCAGCATAAAAGTACAGCACTGAGACAGACGAGTCTCAGAAGTGTCTTTTGTTTAAAATGTTTGAGAAGGGCTAAGCCAGATCCCTCCTGGCAAAGTGGTACCTAAGGAGGAGAGCATTTGCTAATGTGGGCTTTCCATTTTGTTTTTCTAGCCAAAGGGAAAGAAGGCACAGATCTCTCAACTGAAACAGAAAGCTGAGATTTAAATTCCCATTTCATCTACATCTTTAGGGCCATGTTGAGAGTTTATCTCAACAGAGAAAAAAATGACCTTTGGGAATATGCACAAGCATTTAGCAGGAAGACTCAGTTTCTAAATGCATTCTCAGCAAAATTAAATGGGTTTGCCATGTTCCAATTCAACTTAGCTATGCGCCATGAAACTGAGAAGTTTTCTATAAATTGCATTTTAGAAACCATTTAAAAATGTCAGGTAATAATCTCTAAGGGGGAAAAAATAAGAGAACTACAAATTAAGTCACTAAAATCAGCTATTTATCATTAATTTCCATTTCCTAATGGAAATGACTGACTCACACCTTTGCTGAATTCCATTTTGGGCAACAATTTTTTTATGCTAATCTGCAGGCTCATTCTTCAAACAAAATACATGAAAACAATCTTAGTTTAGGCCTTAACTGTGATTCAGATATGTCTGGTGAATTTATATCTATAAACTGATTTGCATAAATGCCCTTCGCTGAATGAAGAGGAAGTTGCTCTATCAACTTAGGGAAGAGTCAGAAATGGTCTTTTGAATATAGGCCTGGCTCTGTATAGTCATGTCTGAACTTTCTGGAGAAACAGGATAACAGGAAAAACTTAGGAACCCATTTTCATAAGAAATTCTGAATATGCAGGTCCAGGATGCATTGTACTATAGCTCTGCTGAGGATGTGGAAGAAGGCTGCAGGGAACACAGTGTCACTTTGGCAACTCAAGGGTTCACAGCTCTGGGGCACCTGGGCGTCCCAGAGAGACTGGCTGTAATGATGAATAGCACCAAGTAGCAGATGTTCTTGAGGGGCTCGAGGGGAAGATGAGAAGGCTTCTCTTGAGCCACCAGAAAGGATTTTGCAAAACCAGTGAAATCTGAACTTTTCTTTCTAACATGACCACTTTAGTACCCACAGGCTGGAGAAACTTGGGTTGACAATGAATGAAAACAGTACCATGTTGAACATGCATCAATGTCATATGCCTTTGCAGATAGTAATTATGGGAATGTATGAAAGGTTTTTATTTTATTTTTTATTTTTTAAAAGATTTTATTTATTTATTTGACAGACAGAGAGACAGCCAGAGAGAGGGAACACAAGCAGGGGGAGTGGGAGAGGAAGAAGCAGGCTCCCAGCGGAGGAGCCCGATGTGGGGCTCGATCCCAGAAAGCTGGGATCATGCCCTGAGCCGAAGGCAGACGCTTAACGACTAAGCCACCCAGGCGCCCCATGAAAGGCTTTTAATTATGTGAACAGAAAATAGAAAGAATTTATATAAAATATATGTAACCATTTGTGCAGTGTTGTATCATCTTGATAATTTACATTTCCAGAGAGAGATTTTAAATGTATCTATTGTATGCTTCACTGAGTGCCTGCCTGGTTACTGGGAAAGGCCCTGGATGGGTGGGGGGTGCGTCAGGGACCTGAATCCTAGTGTCCTAAATGAACCATTATGTAGCTCTTTGAGCACAGGCAAATTTTGCATGGATGATTAAATGGTCGGCCCTAACTGTTGATCCATTCCTCAATCCATACCCTTGGCAGGGCCTCATCGTGGGCAGAGAATATTTCCCTGCCCCTTGACTTTGGGCTTGGCCATGTGACTTACATTGGCCAATAACATGTGTGTGGAAATAACAGTCTTTCTGTTCCAAGTCTAGGCCTTAAAAGACCTCCTGCGCATCTACTTGCTCTCTTGTGCCTCTACCATTACCAGAGGAAAACCTCCTCCAATTGGCCACTGGTTCAAGGAAGGTGAGAGTCATTTGGGGTAAACCTGACGACCTAAAATGTGAAAACAGAACTGCTCTGGCCACAAAAACCCTACATCAGCCAAACCCTGACTCAGCAAATGCCCAGGGATGCATTAGCTAAATACATGCTCATTGTAAGCTGCTAAGATCCTGTAGCTGTTTGTTATACAGCCGTAGTTGACTGATACATCTTGTGATATCTATGGGCTTCAGTTTCCTCATCTGTGAACTATATAGCCTCAGAATTTTTTTCTAAAATAAACTCCTCTTCGTTTCTATATAGCTGAATGTTTTTCTTTATCTTTTCTTGTACTTCTAAAGCGCATTGATTCCAGGGAGTGCTGCTCCGTGGCTGGATATGTCAGTTCCGTATTAATGAAACTCACTGGGCAATAGAAAGTCTTTCAACCGTGTAGCTAAGGAGCCACATGAAATGTGCAGAGATTGAGCCTCAGATACACAGTACACCTTTAATTTCTGACCTTCAAAGTAAAAGTTTCAGCAAGAGCCCCTTGTTTCTTTATTGACTGAAAAGAAGTATGTCTCCTGGACAGACAGGCGTGAGGGGAAGAAGACTCAGTGTCTCCCAGACTCCTTGGAAGCATTTACATTTTTGGCTTACAGAATTCCAACCAAAAGTTTCAGTCAAGGTTTACCTTTGCAGACCAGCAAACATTAGCCTCCTCTCTGGGAAGATATTTCTGTACTCCTTTTTTATAACAAATTCTTGACAGGGCAAAGTAACAGTATTCAACCTCTTTCTACATAGAAAGTCAACTTTCCCCTTTGTTTTTCTTCCTTTTCTTTGCCGCATTAAAAGTATCTAAAAAAACCTACTTCACCGCCAACACTGCTACTACAGGCAGAATGCAAACATAGAGCCTTCCAGGCTAATAAGTTTTAAGTTGCTAAAGATTCGGTTTACCAAACTTTATTAAGAAAAAAAAAGAGAGAGAGGTGGGGGGGGTGAAGGGGGGTATATGTGCGATAAATAGGTAAATAGGGTGTAGGGCTGAGCTGAACCCTGGACGAACTAGGGGTGGAACAAGACAGTGGGTGTGGTAGGCTGAAAATGTCCCCCCAAAATATATCAGGTTCTAATCTCTGGAACCTAGAAGTGTTACCTTATACAGGAATAAAATCTTTGCAGATGTGGTTAAGAATCCTGAGATGGAGAGATTATCCAGGATTATCAGGGTGGGCACTAAATGCAATCATATGTATCGTTATAAGAGGGAGGTAGAGGGGAACTTGACAAACAAAAGAGGAGAAGGCAATGCAGCCACAGAGGCAGAACTGCAGTGATAGAGCCACAAACTATGGAAGCCAGCAGCCACCAGAAGCTGGAAGAGGCAAGGAAAGGACCATCCCTAGAGCCTCTTGAGGGAGTCTAGCCCTGCGGACACCTTGATTTCAGCCCGGTGACACTGTCAAGATCCTTAGGTTAATCATATCTGCAAAGATCCTGCTTCCATATAAAGTAACATCTCTCTCCCCACCCCTCTTCCCGCACCAACCTCCTACTGCCCAAACAGATGCTAAACTGGGGAATGAGCGAATGGCTTCTCTTCCTTGTAGCCTCCCCATTCTCTAAGAATGGTTTTATTCCTCCCATGGCTTCCCATGTGAAAGAAAAAATAATAATTTTATATATTTATATAATATATATTTTATAGAGAATAATACATATAGTCTATACATAATGTATATATTATAGTTATTTATTAAGTCATATTTCCTAAAAGAGGTTTAAGAATATAGGCATATAGGGGCACCTGGGTGGCACAGTGGTTAAGCGTCTGCCTTCGGCTCAGGGCGTGATCCCGGCGTTCTGGGATCGAGCCCCACATTGGGCTCCTCCGCTACGAGCCTGCTTCTTCCTCTCCCACTCCCCCTGCTTGTGTTCCCTCTCTCGCTGGCTGTCTCTATCTCTGTCAAATAAATAAATAAAATCTTTTAAAAAAAAAGAATACAGGCATATATATTCATCAACAAGTGGAACTTTCAATGCAAAGATACATTGATACTTTTCCTCTTTTGGAGAACCATCACCCATGTCCTACCCTAGAGACACGGGAAATCCAGTGTAATCTGACTTTTCTCATTGTCCCAGTGGCTCTGAACACTGCCCAGAAGCCAATTCAGTTCTTCCTGGTTTGTGCAAGGAAGATTAGAGTTCAGGCTGATCTTCTTTATCTCCCTAATTGTTAGAAGGCACAGAGAGTCCTGAGGCTGTCCCCAAATCTAGCAGTCTGTTGGTAATCGCTCCTCCTTGGCTTCTAAGCACTTCTGAGAAAGGAGGAGATCAGTCTTTAACAGAACCAGCTACTGTGTTACGGATTTATTATCTTAGCCCCCTTTAAGCACTCAAATAAACCTTGGATGCAAAGAAGACTTGTCAGGGGTTATAGAGAAAGCTCTATAAGCTATAAGTTGTCAATAAAATTCTACTGAATTCACTTTCTCATACTTCTTCTGCTTGTCTTTAAAATCCCCAATTGATTTTTTTTCACAATACACAGTGTCACCCGGCGAGGGCTGTTTCTAGTTGTAGGCAGGGAGTTCTCAATGAAATAGCAGTTATTTGGTGCTGCTTTTGCAAAGTCAGCAAGTATATCACACAAAAGGGCACCCCCCCACACACACACACAGATCTTCTGGGGAGGCATGTGCCTGTTTTCTTAGCCAAATTCATTTCTACTGCTCACTCCCTTTGGTTGTGCACCTGTAATCTGATCGCGCAGTATAACACTCAATTTTGCTTAATCTGACTATACCTGACTGAAAATGAAAAGCAGAGTTTATATATTGAAGGATCTGTAAGAGGAAACTTTAAAATTTTAGTGGACTATAATAGTTTAAATGCAGAGTTTCTTTGCCTTATCACTGTTGACATTTGGGGCTGAATAATTCTTTGTTGTGGGGAGAATGTCCTGTGCATCATAGAATATGTAGCAGCACCCCTGGCTTCAATTTACTAGATGCCAATAGCGCTCCCCTCTCCCATTTGGGACAACCACAAATGTCTCTAGACATTGTCAAATGTTCCCAGGGACTGGGGGTCAAGAACAACCAGTTTAAATTATAAATCCATTTTGAGAAGATGCCTGGAGCAGAGAGATTGTGTTGAAAACATGCATTAGAAAGTATGATAGCCAGCCTCCAAGATGGCTTCCAGTGAATAAAACTGACTAATTGGATATTGTGAAACTGACAGAGTGTGATCTTTTAAGCTAAGTCATAAGAAACACTGTTCTCTTAGATTACTTACTCTAGGGAACCTAGCTGCCATGCCATGAGGACACTCAGCAGCCTTATGCAGAGGTCTACATGTCAAGAGGCTCATGAGAAAGCCACCTTGGAAATGGATCCTCCAGCCCCTGTCAAGCCATCAGATGACTTCATCTCAGCTAGAGGTTGGCTGATCTTGGCTGGGCGTGGCTCCAGGCTGTGGGTTCAGTTCATCTCTGCTTCACACGTCTCTCACCTTCCTTAGACCAACAGCCTACCCGAGGCATGCTTTTCTTAGGGCTATGGCAGAAGTGCAAGAGTGCAAGCAGAAGGAAACACATGATATCTCTTAAGTCCTAGACTATGGCTGTCACTTCTGTCCACATCCCATTGGCCAAAGCGAGTCTCATGGCCAAGCCCAACATTAGTAGGGAAGGGAAATATACTCCCCTCATGAAGTTTTGGGGAAATGGGGTAAAAGGAATGAATATAGGCTGAATAACAGTCTAATCTACAGGTTTTTGATTTTTTGTTTTGTTTTGTTTTCTTCTTGTCTGTATACATTTATCCTTCTTATACCACTGTAGACAAATACAAACTTATGTTTCACAGTTTGCAAGCATGACTTATGTTTCACAATTTACGAAGTTGATTACATGTATTACGAGGCTTCACTTTCTATCACTTTGCTGACAGGTATGATATTTTCCCCTTTGGTCTATCAGGCTATCATATTAAAACATTACGGGGGGTGGTGAGGCTTATACCAAGGAGGGGGTGTCACTTGGGAATGCATTCAACAGTAAATAACTGAAATTCAACTTATAGTTGCTGAAGCAAATAGGAGTTTATTTTCTCGTGACAAGCTGTTTAAAAGCAGATAATCTTGGGTGAATGATATCATCAGACACCAAGTTCTTTCTGCTCCATGGATGAAATAAGTTACATTGGCTTTTCCCATCATGGTGCTAAGATGTCTGGTGCAACTCTACATGTCAAGTTTACATTCTAAGCAGAGAGAGAAGACAGAGGCCTGTGGTAGCTGATAGTCTCCCCTTGCATTCAGAGAGCAAAACTTTCCCAGAACCACCCTCAGTAGATGTCCACTTATATCTCATTCAAAAATAAGGTTTCAAGCCATTGGAAAGGGGTGTTGAGGCAATCTACAGTATCACCCTAAGAGGACACACAGGACCCCCATACCCAACGACCCCACTTACTCTAAGCAATTCTTACCTTCACGTATCCACTTGTAACAAGTACAAAATATACATCCCATGGGTACCCCCTGACTAAACAGTAACCTTGCCCTGGGGCCTCTGTTCCACTTAGGAACTTGCCCATCTGAGCTTTTCATCAGGCCACACAGAAATTGATCCTGAGTTTTCTGGATTTAGAAGTTCTGATATTCTCAAGCAATGTTATATCTTTTACTGATTTGAAAAATTCTAGGAAAAGCTATTATTTTAAGATTGTGTCCTTAAGCAAGTTACTTAACTACTCTGGGCTAATTTTTTTTTCTTTAATAACTGTCTTGCAGGGTTGCTGTAAAGATAATAAATTACATCTGAAAAAAGGGGTGCCTGGGTGGCTCAGTTGGTTACGCGTCTGCCTTCAGCTCAGGTCATGATCCCAGGATCCTGTGATCAAGCCCCACGTTGGGCTCAACGCTCAGTGGGGAGCCTGCTTCTCCCTCTGCCCCTCCATTCCACTTGTACTCTCTCTCTGGCTCTCTCTTTCTCAGATAAATTAAATCTTTAAAAAAAGAAAAGAACTTCACACTTTGTATGGCATATAGAAGTTGAGTTTTATTACTTAAAGCCAAAAACATTCTTAATTGGTATACTCACTATGCTTTCAGCATCACCATCTATCACAGTGCTGGTTTTTTTTTTTTTTAAAGATTTTATTTATTTATTTGAGAGAGAGGGAGAGAGAGAGCATGAGCAGGGGGGAGAAGGAAGAGGGAGAAGGAGAAGCAGACTCCCCACTGAGCAGGGAGCCCAACGTGGGGCTTGATCCCAGGACCCTGAGATCATGACCTGAGCCAGAGGCAGACACTTTGCAGACTGAGCCACCCAGGTACCCCTATCACAGTGTTTTTTTGTTTAATTTTTTTTTAAGATTTTATTTATTTGAGAGAGCAAGCGAGTGAGAGAGAGAGCATGAGGAGTGGGCAGAGGCAGAGGGAGAGGGAGAAGCAGACTCCATGCTGAGCAGGGAGCCCGATGTGGGGCTCACTCCCAGGACCCCGGGATCATGACCCAAGCTAAAGACAGACGTTTAATCAACTGAGCCACCCAGGCACCCGGTGTTTTGACGTAATACTCTGACAAACCAAAGGGGTAAATTGTACTTGTTAAACAGGGAATACACTGCAAAGCCTTATAATTAGCAGCTGATACAATTACCATTATTTGCTCTAGGATACTTCAACTCATTCTGATTGGACAGTTCATCCTCATTTAAATATTTGGTAACTTTGCAAACAGTTTCAAAGCATGAAAGGGCTACCAATAAATAATGTGTCTGGAACCTGTACCCAGTATTGCTTTCATCAGGCTGCTAAATCTGCCCCATCATTATGTGCCAGGCTTCTAAAATGGTCTAATGGTAAGAGGATGAGTGGGTGGGACTCTTTAAAATATGAAGGGAAATACAGAGTAATATAAAAATATCTTGCCTGAGATATAACCTGGCTACATAGAAATTGTTTTTCTCCTTCCCTTCCTGTCCCCTCATCACTAAGGCTCATCTCCACTCCTCCTTAGGATGGAGGTAGGGCATTGGGAAAGAGCAAGACAGTTTCTGCCTGCACCACCTTCTTATTCCTCAGATTCACTGGTTGTAACACTTACACATATGTTATTTTCCATTCACTGCCCTAATTGGGATTCAGGTCCAACCACTCAGCTAAAAAGTTAACTAGATCAATTATCAATTGGACTATTCAGTCATTAATTGCACATGACATTAACCCGGATGAATAGATACATGACCTGTTACAAATTCATTGGTAGGTTGAGTGTTCACGTTGACTTTCCCTCAACTTCACACACCAGAAGTAATCATAGGTTCTCTCCCTTTATTCATAAAAGATTAAGCCCAGTAATGTGTGGGTGAAGAGAAAGCAGCCATCCGAATTGTTAAAAGGAAGTATTCCTATTGTTTAATACCTAGTGATTACGTTGAATGTGAGAGGGTTTAACTTTAATAACAGCTCTCAAGTTAAAGGTATCATTTAAAATTTTTCATTCTGCAGATACTGCCATGGTTAGATTAGTTTTCATAACCCCGGTAAATAGGAGTGTGGATACCTGTTTTGTTCTTTGGCCAACTGAGAAGAAAGTGGTGGCGGTGGTATCTTCTCAGTGACATTAGCCCCTCAACAAAAGCAAGGACAATTCCGACACTTCAGTAAGGTTCACCTAGAGCCTGGATTTGCTTAAATCGTCATAAACGATCAGGGCTTCAAAGTGCCTTAACAATTATACCTTCATACAGATGGTTTGTTTGATGTTTGTGTACAGGTTACACCCTACGGCAGAGACGGGATGTGGGCGACACCTCCACCGATGGGTCTGGTGCAGTCAGAATGCCTATATAGAGGAGATTTGCCTAAACCAATCCTAAAAAGTTGACATAGGCGTTATGTCCCATTCCACAAGCAGGGATACGTCCAAATACCAATTACACTGGTTACCAGAGGGGAGGTGGATGGGGACAGGTGAAGGACGTGATGGGGATGAAGGAGTGCACTTGTCGTGATGAGCACAGGCGGACGTATGGAAGTGTTAAATCACTATATTGTACGCCCAAAACTAATATTACACTATATGTTAACTAACTGCATAATTTTTCCCTCCCGTCCCCCCTCAACTAGCTGGAATTTAAATAAAAACTTTAAAAAAAAATAAAAGTAGGTTCCAACAGAAATAATTTTAATATCCTCTCTCCTTTTTGTTTTCCACTTGGGCAACAGGTTAAAATAGCAATCCATACAACTTGTAACCTGTCATGAAGCAGTGGACTAACATTTCAGATTTAATACCCTTTCTGTAGGGGGTATTCTGTTCACAGAAAATATTAATTTACATGGAAAACAATAATTCTGCCCAACAGCTTTTTGAAATAAATATTTTCCCCTTGAAGTCTTTGCCTTAAATAGCGTTCTTGAGATTATCATATTAAGAGTTCAAAAAGGGGGGGGGGCCTGGGTAGCGCAGTCGTTAAAGCGTCTGCCTTCGGCTCAGGGCGTGATCCTGGCGTTCTAGGATCGAGCCCCACATCGGGCTCCTCTGCTGGGAGCCTGCTTCTTCCACTCCCACTCCCCCTGCTGTGTTCCCTCTCTCGCTGGCTGTCTCTCTGTCACATAAATAAATAAAATCTTTAAAAAAAGGGGGGGGGGAAGCGAATGAAAGTATTCTTCGTTGGTTCTATTTTGGAGTTACGTGGCAGCCTGGTAAAGTCTGGCCAACCATTGTCAAGGTCACTGTCTAGTGCAGAGGTTCTCAACCAGGGTGATTATGCTTCCTGAGGGGCATCTGGCAATGTCGGGAGTGGGGCCGCTACTTGCCTCTAGTGGGGTGCTGCTCATCCTTCGATGCGTAGGACTCAGCTCCCCGCCCCCCACAATGAAGAGTTACCAGCACCAGATGTCAGTAGAGCCACAATGGAGAACTGTTGGTCTGAGTTGGGAGGCCCAGCTCCCTATAGTGCGGGAACTTGAGATCAAGAGGGTATGCTATTAGTAGTTAGGCCTGGACAAGACACATAAACAGGGATAGTCCCAGGCAAAGCCCCTAGTCTCAGCACCCACGGGTTATGTGAACCTGGGCAAACAACCTTCTCCTCTATAAAACGGGGCGATAAAATTAGCCCCAGGCCCCTTCGTGCTCTGGCATGCAAGTTTCAGGGATGTAAGGCTTTAGTGTCTCAAACATACGTTATTTTTTATGTGTCACCTCTATCAGGTCATAAACTCTTCCAGAAGAGGCCTCTGTCCTATTCATTTTTCTGTCTCTATTATTCTCTTAACACAAGCCCTGCAGAAACAATGTTTGTTGAACCGTATTCTTTCCAGCAGATTTACAACTTCCCACACCAGCAAAATGTTAACATGAAAGATTTTAATAACAACCATATTTTGGTCATGCTTTTCCATGGGGAATGCAGATGGGACTTGACTTTCTCTTCTTGAGTTACTACCATGGCCATATAATTTATCTTCTAACCTAGGACACTTTTGAAAGCAAAAGGGAATGCTATTAATAACCACACCAGGATGAGCGGCATGAACTGGGAAGTACAATTGCCCTATCCAGTTTGAATGCCATTAGAATTCAAATCGTTCGCTAAACAGATGTGTGTGGCTGGCAGAAACATATCATGCCCACCCCTTACGATTGCTGACCCCAGTTATGTGGCCTCTTTGAAGATAAAACACAGCTGGTTCATTTTATTCACCTTGGATATTATCTGAATCTTCCCTTCACCCTTGCAAAACCCAAAGCTCACCTTTCCCCACACGTATTCCACATTAGACTAGCTGACCTTTTAAAGCAAATGAAAAAAGTCCAGGAGTCTGGCTCACATTAATCCAATCAAGTTCCATCTCATTCCTTAGCCTACATGATCAGACAGCACATCCTGGAGAGAATGCTGGGGCCCTTCATTTGGGCAGGTGAGGAAAGGGAAGGCTCTGCCCCAGTATTCTCCCTCCTGATGAAAATGGCAGAGCATTTACCTTAGGGCTGGGAGACCGTAAGGCAAAAATGGGCTCCTCCCACTTATATGCATTTATTTTTTGACCTGTTTCCTCCTTCAGAGTATGAGTATTATTTACCTCTCTATCCCAAGATCTTGCACAAAGTGGATGATTAATACATATTTATTGAGTGAACGGATGAATGGATGAACCACAGAGAAATTCCACCTTTCCCCAGTATGGACAGAAATTGATGACCCCATGCTGTACCCCGGAACAGTCTTGGCACTAAAGAACACTTGAGCTGGAAAGTCTCTTTCTGTCCTTCCCTCCCCTGTCCTTACTTCCTTCACCGGACTGTCAGTTCTACACAAGACAATGTAGCATTCCAGCACTATGCTGCTTGTGGGAGACTGAGCTCTCAACTTGATGAACGTCTATGGCCAATAGGAACCCAAAGAAAGGGAATGTAAACAGAACTACCACATGATCCAGCAATTCCACTTGCGGGTATTTATCTGAGGAAAACAAAAACGTGAACTCGAGAAGAGGTCTGCACCTCCAAGTTCACTGCAGCATTATTTACAGTAGCTAAGACGGGGGTGTAACCTAAGTGCTGTCAAAAAACAAAATTCAGAAACAACAATTGCTGGAGAGGATGTGGAGAAAGCGGATCCCTCCTACCTTGTTGGTGGGAATGCAAGTTGGTACAGCCACTCTGGAAAACAGTGTGGAGGTCCCTTAAAAAGTTAAAAATTGAGCTACCCTATGACCCAGCCATTGCACTACTGGGTATTATTTACCCCAAAGATACAGACGTAGTGAAGAAAAGGGCCATATGCACCCCAATGTTCATAGCAGCATTGTCCACAATAGCTAAATCGTGGAAGGAACCGAGATGCCCTTCAACAGATGACTGGATTAAGAAGTTGTGGTCCATATATACAATGGAATATTACTCAGCTATCAGAAGGAATGAGTTCTCAACATTTGCTGCAACATGGACGGCACTGGAGGAGATAATGCTAAGTGAAATAAGTCAAGCAGAGAAAGACAATTATCATATGGTTTCTCTCATCTATGGAACATAAGAACTAGGAAGATCGGTAGGGGAAGAAAAGGATAAAGAAAGGGGGGGGTAATCAGAAGGGGGAATGAAGCATGAGAGACTATGGACTCTGAGAAACAAACTGAGGGCTCCAGAGGGGAGGGGGGTGGGGGAATGGGATAGGCTGGTGATGGGTGGTGGGGAGGGCACGTATTGCATGGTGCACTGGGTGTTATACGCAACTAATGAATCATGGAACTTTACATCAAAAACCAGGGATGTACTGTATGGTGACTAACATAATATAAAAAAATATTTTAAAAAATTCAATAGAGGAAATTTGAAGATCTAAGTGGCTTTATTAAATGATTCATAAATAGGACTGCATCCCATCTAGCAAAGTAGAGGGGAGCTCCGTGGAGCTGTTCAAAATGGAAGGTTTTTTATTAAAAAGTGGGTGGGGCACACTACTAAGAAAGATATTAGTAAAAGAAAAGGATTGTTTTCTAGACAAGGTCGCTTTCCCTGAGGGGCAAGAGAAGGGGGTCTTATCATGCAGATTACTTCATCTTCCTTAGGGGCAAAGAGAAGGCCCAAGTGGTGGACTCACTGGCACTGATCAGAAAATTCCTAACTGACCAGTTATGACTACATTTTTAGGGGGAGGTTGAAACCGCAGTTAGATTAGATATTAAATCCTAGTTTGCAGACTCAGCCTAAGTGACGCCGTCTGGAGCCTGTGGTTTTCTTTGCAACAGTGTCCACTGATGGGTAAATGGACAAAGATGTGATACACACACACACACACACACACACACACACACACACACAGTGGGGTATTATCCAACCATTAAAAAGAATGAAGTCTTGCCATTTGCAACATGGATGGACCTAGAGGGCATAATGTTAAGTGAAATAAGTCAGGAGAGAGAAAGACAAATACCATATGATCTCATTTACATGCGGAATAAAAAAACCTCAAGCTCATAGACACAGAGAACAGACTGGTGATTGCCAAAGTCAGGGCTACCGGGTGGGCAAAATGGGTGAAGAGAGTCAAAAGGTACAAACTTGCAGTTATAATATAAATAAGTCTATGATGTCATGTACAACATGGTTGACTATAGTTAACGATTCTGGATTGTGTATTTGAAAGTTGCTAAAAGAAAAGATCTTAAAAATTCTCATCACAACAAAAAGAAACTGTAACTGCGTGGTGATGGATATTAACCAAACTTACGGGGATCATTTCACAATATAGACAAACATCGAATCATTATGTTATACACCTGAAACTAATATAATGTTATATGCCAATTATACCTCAATTTTTGAAAGAAAAGAAAAGTAAGGAAATGCCACACTCCCCATCTGGGATTATAATGAGCTGATGTCTATAGAGGGGTTTCTCAGCTGTAAAATACCATGATCACAACAATTATTGTCATTAAAATTATTTCAGTTTGTCAGCATCAGGTAACTCTTGCAGAATGCTATTTTCTGAGCAAAGGAGATAAGGCCGGAAGGTTGGAAAGTTGCGGGCACGGTACGATGATCTGTGCCAGCTCTTCTGTGCCCTGAGCCTTTTGTGCGCAGTCTCTCACGAGGCACTGCCTCTTCATTCCCCAAACACAGAAAGAGGACTTCGACTTCATGTATTCTAGGCACCGTGGAGAGTGCAAGGATTAAAAAGTGACTAAGCCCTGGTATTCAAAATTTAACTGCCCTGTCACTTCAAAGAAGTTTAAAAACCCAACTAACTTCCTCGACCCATTTTTAAGTTGACATCTCAAATGTTTCATCATAAATTAAATATTGATAAAGGTTAGAATTACCAACGCATTATAAATATGAACATTTAAACGTAGCCAACAGGGGCACCTGGCTGGCTCAGCCAGAAGAGCGTGCAACTCTTGATCTCAGGGTTGTGAGTTCAAGCCCCACGTTGGGTGTAGAGATTACTTAAAAATAAAATCTTTAAGGGGCGCCTGGGTGGCTCAGTCAGTTAAGTGTCTGCCTTCTGCTCAGGTCAGGCTCCCTGCTCAGCAGGGAGCCTGCTTCTCCCTCTCCCTCTGCCCCTCCTCCCTGCTTATGTTCTCTCTCTCTCTCTCTCTCTCTC
>NW_024423319.1:112582668-112601761 GCF_017311325.1 Ursus maritimus
TCTCTCTCTCTCTCTCTCTCTCTCAAATACATAAAATCTTAAAAAAATAAAATCTTTAAATAAATAAATAAAAGTATCCAACAGGATCTAAATACCATTTGATACCTATCATCATCCATTTTTTAAATATAGAAATTTTAATTTTTCTTCCTCAATCTCATATTTCCATTCCACTTCTCCCACATAATTTTATCCTAATGATGTTTATTTTTATGTTTAAAAGACCCTGTCGTTCTATAACACACACACACACACACACACACTTTTTTCCACGTGACCATCCAGTTCAACTTTCTCACCAAAGTATAGCTGAGGCACAGCACCATTGGGCTCAAATTCTAGCTCTACTGAGTAATAGTTGTGTGTCTTTAGGTAACTTATTTAACCTCTATGAACTTCAGTTTTCTCTTCCGTAATATTGGGAAATTAATGTTGCCTATTTTATGTAAGGTTGTTGCAAGGATTAAATGAATCAATATATTAAAATACTCAGTTCAGTGCCCGGTGTCTAGTAAGTATTTAATAAATGATGGCAAATTATTAATCTACTATGCATAATACCTCTTCACTCAGCATATAAGAGAGCCACCCTGTGCGACATTTTCCTTACATCCTAGATCCACGATATTTTGTCCAACCCTTCTTTTTCATTGATGAATAACTGACATACAATATTGTATTAGTTTCAAGTGTACCACATAGTGATTGATACTTGCATACATTAGGAAATAAACAATCACCACAATAAGTCTAGTTATCATCTGTTGCTTTACTAAATTGTTACAATACTATTCATTATATTCCTGTGTCTTATTTATTTTATAACTGGAAGGTTGTACCTCAATCCCCTTCACTTATTTTGTCCATCCAGTCCTGCTTTTTTATTCCTAGAGTCCCTAACATAAACTACCAGTTTGCCAAGGATTCTTTTTTCAAAAGTACTTCAAAATTTGATGGATGACCAAATCACTACTTTCCTCCTCACTGTCTGCCCATTGCCAGGACAAAGTGCCAACATTTTTAATGTAAAACCACCAGAAATTAGAGCTTTCTGGCCATTTTAAGAAGCTATGAGGAAGGGGCGCCTGGGTGGCACAGCGGTTAAGCGTCTGCCTTCAGCTCAGGGCGTGATCCTGGCATTACGGGATTGAGCCCCACATCAGGCTCCTCCACTGTGAGCCTGCTTCTTCCTCTCCCACTCCCCCTGCTTATGTTCCCTCTCTCGCTGCCTGTCTCTCTCTCTGTCGAATAAATAAATAAAATCTTTAAAAAAAAAAAAAGAAGCTATGATGAAATGATAAGCTAATGTTGTGTGTTTTTCCCTACATAGTTCTTTGTAAATCACACTGTAGCTTTAAGTTACTTTAAAATGATTTACGGCTAATCCTTTTTTTTCTTTAAGTAGGCTCCACGCCCAGTGTGGAGCCCAACGAGGGGCCCAAGCCCACAACCCCAAGATTAAGACGTGAGCTGAAATCAAGAGTCAGACGCCCAACCGACTGAGCTACCCACGCACCCCTATGGCTAATCCTTAATCGAAAGTCACCTCCAATGTGATCACCTCCAATGTGATCAATGCGTTCTGTTTTTTGGTAATCCTATTAACTTAGGGTAGCTTTTCAAGTGAACCTTTGCTAGTAACAGTGATCATCTCTTTGGTTTCCTTAGGAACACACTCAGGGAAATGAATGCATATGATGAAAAGAAAAATAGAATGGCCAGGATGTGGAGCTCCCATATATGGCTGGTGGGAGTGTAAAATGGTACAGTTACTTTGGAAAACTTTTGGTAGTTCCCTATAAAGTTAAAATTCACCTAGCCTATGATCAAGCAATTCCACTCCTGGGTATTTACTCAAGAGGAACAAAACCATATGCCCACTGAAAATTTGCACAAGAATATTTATTCTGCTTTATTCGTACTAGCCAAAACTCAAACGTCCAACAACAAGAGAGTGAATGAACAGTTTGTGGTCCATGTGTATAATGGATTGCAACTCAGCAACAAAACAGGATGAACCACTGATACACACAACAACATGGATGAATCTCAAAAACATTAAGTGAAAGAAACCAGATAGAAATAAGTACGTATTACAGAGGTCCATTTATGTGAAGATGTAGGATCTATGTTCATAGAAATCAGAATAGTGATTACCTATGCTTAGGGGACTTTGATTGTAAAGGATTACAAAGAACTTTATGGGGTGATGGAAATGGTCTATGTCTTGAATGGGGAAGGAGGTAAATGGGGGTATATCTTTGTCAAAATTCATCAAACACTACACTTACTATGTGTGCGTTTCATTAGAGGTAAATTATACTTTACTTTTAAAAAAAAAGAATATTGACAAAAAGAAGAAAACACAGCAGCACTCAAACTTACAATTGTAAGGGATCTTTTAAAGATCATTTCACCTTAACTTCCTCCATTTTGATGCCAGAAAATTCTATACAACAGCACAAGTAGATGACTGCTAAACTTCAACTAGAGAAAACACAAAACCATAGCCCAGTCTTTTCCTTTTCTGGCATCCTCAGCTGAATCACACTGCTGGCTCATGTTGGGCTTGTCATTTAACACAACCTTTTGCCCCAACTGGCTAGGACTTCTCGCGTGAACTCTTGTCAACCCCGGATGCTCTCATCCAGTTGTTCATCTTAGCATAATTAGTACTTACAGTAAGCAACAACATTTCTCCAGGGTCTTTAGAATTCCTTCTCTATATTGCCACCCATGGCCCCTAGAGTTGTCATTATAAGTAGATTATCTAAGACAATTTTAGGAAATTTGGGGTGAAATTATCCAAGACCCTTGAAAGACTGGTCTCATATAAACACATTCTGTGACTTCGCCAGCTAAGAACTGCATTACAGCACAAGAACAGGAGAGCAGGCAGAGGGTCTTGGTTGCCTACATATCTTGTGTAGGAAGCCTTATAATTAGGCTGTCATACTTGAAACCAGGGTTGGGAACACAGCACAAATCGTGACTGACGTGGATGTTTCTTTCCCATCGCCTGCAGCGTTACAGCACTGGGTTGTACCCGGACTGCTGCTACAGGAAAGAAGACAGAGCAGTGACCTCCTCGTGCCTGGATTTGAAGGTCCAGGAGAAGCCAAACAATCTCATGAAGGGAGGTGGGGGAGCAATGGTGTCCACAAGGAAAAAAAAAAAGGGAAAAAATAATACAAATACACTCCTGGGAAATAATGTAATTTAATCAATCTTCTTCAGAACTATGAAATGTTTCACTTTTCGAATTTTCCTTTTTTTTGGTTTTGTTTTCAAATAAGATGGCAAAAACGTCATTGGACACACACAAATAAATATTAAAATCCTAAATTCTACGTTCTAAGACTATGGCCCCACTGGGTAAGGAGGAGAAAAGAGCAAAGTGGTTAGAGAGATACCCAAAAGGTGAGCCATGTACAGATGGGAAAGTTTTGCACGCGTGCATGCCCCTACCCCTAAAATAAAATAGCCAAATGCTTACTATTTGCCAGTTGCTATGCCAAATGCCTCACAGGACACTGTCTGATGAGTCCTATTATTATCCCCATTTTATAGGTGAGCAGCCTGCGGGTTGGAGAGGTTATATCACTGGAACTGGCAATAGTAGGGCTGAGATTGGAACCCAGACAGTTTACCCAGCGAGATTGAACTTTCCATCACCACATTATACTCCCCCCAGGCCCCAAACCCCAACACATCTCCAACACACCAATGTCTCTTCCAAAGGTTTGCAAGGAAAAATATTGCCCCAAATTGTCAAGTCTCTCAGAGCAAAAGAAAGTAGTATCTCAAGGAAGATTTCGGCTAAAAGGAATCAAGAGGCTTGTTAAAAATTACAAGCTCTACTGAAAACAGAACAAAAGAGCTATACCATTTTCATTTTAATCCAGTTTTCTGGGTTTCTGATAAGTTAGAAGAATTATCAAGTAATAGTTTACTTTAAATTCAAAACTGACACAGACTTTAGAGTTAAATGAACCCACACTAAGGAGGAAAAAATAGCCGGCAGGTGAATCACTGAGTTGAGCTCTTTGTTGTGCATTCTTTTACTCCTAGTGCATGTTTCTGATTTACCACATTTGCATCATTCTGAGCAGCGCTGCCTGGACTCACTGTCTCTCATTAGCAACTAAGTGGTCCTGCTATTTCCTGCTATTTCCCTCTGGTTCTTCCAAATTTGCTAAAAGAAGTCAGAAAGACATTCACACTGAGTTTTATTTTTAAAATTCTTTCTCAAAGGCCTTAATATTTCTCCATAAAGATTCTGACGTTCACATCAGGGTTTATCAAAGTATAATATTTTAAATGTTGAATACATGACTCTCTTGCAAATATAAAGTGAGCACGAATCACAGACTTAAATATCTCATGAAATCAGAGAATAGCAAGGTAGTAAAGCCGGTTCGAAGGAGAATTTGAGAGACTGAGTATATACAGGCACTGAAAGAAGGAATGAGGGAGTGAGATTACTAAATTAGATGTAAAAGGAATGTCCTACAGAGCAACAAAAATGTAATCTTTGGGGTTATGTGTTTTACTGGACAGAAATTATTTACATCTCAACCAGATTAAAAAAAAAAAAGGTTCAAATTATCTCATAACCTCTCAGAGGTGGGGCCCTAATCAAGAGCAAATAGTAAATCAAATAAAGGTATGCTTTATGCTTCACTCTGGAATGAAATAATCCTGGGATGAACCTGTTAGGAAAAGCTCCCGTATGTACTTAAAGAACATGCAGTCATCCTTTTGCCTTATGTCCAAGTTTCGGATAATTTTTCTAAGCAAATTTTATATCTACAAAGTATTTCATTAGCAATAGGCATGGAATTTCAGTTTCAGCCTTCAAAACTCTCATGAGCAAAACTATTCTTGGGAGAACCTACTTTGACTTATGCCTCTGGACTTCTAACCCGACTCCTGGCAATCAACTTATTCTAGATGGTGTCGGGTAAACTCACTCCAATCCTATGACTCCATCATCAAATTTGGTACTGAGTCCCAGTCTAATTCCAAGCTCCCTCCCTTCTTTTTCCTGCCACTGAATCCAAAGACTGAAGGACACAGTGAAAAACTACAGCCACGCGTCTTCAGAGGGAGGATAGCACCCACCTCAGAGCCACCCTGCCGTAAGTTCCTCTGCATTCACTGTTGTCTTGTCATCTGTTCTTCCTGAAAGGACAATTGACCTTGGGGGCTGTGGAAAGCTGTTCACGCAGCTTCTGCTCACATAGTGTCTTCTCTCAATTTACCTTCACCCCCTATGCAGGTTTGTGTGGCTCAGAAATATTTCATGGAGGAGGCCACACTTGACCTGGTCTTTGGAGTATGTGTAGGACCTGGAAGCATGGAAAGAAGAGTTGAGGGCATTCCATGCAGGAATAATAAGGTGAGCAAAGGCATAGAGTGAGAACAAGAATGCAGTTACTGTGGCTTGACAGGAACCAAGTTTTGGGGATGTGTATATTAAGAGTGACAAGCAGGGGATTTGGGTTATATGACGTAAGTAGAAGGTAACATTTGTCAAGTACCTACTATGTGTCGGGCACTTTTGAGACTCATTTTGCAATGCCAATTTCAAATATTATTCCTTATTCCCCAAGTCAACATGTTAGAAAGAGACCTCTCAAAATTAAAATATAGAGGCAGGGTGCCTGGGTGGCTCAGTTGGTTAAGCATCTGCCTTCAGCTCAGGTCATGATCCCAGAGTCCTGGAATGGAGCCCTGCATTGGGCTACTTGCTCAGCTGGGAGTCTGCTTCCCCCTCTGCCCTTCAACCTGCTTGTGCTCTCTCTCACTCTCCCTCTCTCTCAAATACATAAATAAAATCTTAAAAATAATAAAATAAAATAAAATAAAATAAAATAAAACAAAATATAGATGCAGAGTATTCTTTCTCCTAAGATTATATGCCTTCCATTTTCCTTATCAAGAAGCCACCATCAGATGCCAAATTTTTCCAGAAAATTTGGCCTGAGAGTAGCATCATCTGAAAACTAAACACACCTATTCTCTGATGCTTGGGTCTTACATGACAGATCATGCCCCGAATTGATACAGCCACCGTAACACTCACAATCTTAGCTAATTATTATGTGCCAGGCATATTGTATATAGTTTATGTGTATTGTCCCCTTCAATCCCCAAGACAACCCTATGAGGTAAGCCCGACAATTTATTTCCATTTCATAGAAAAGGAGTCTGTGAAATGAAGAGATAAGCAACAAAGACAAGGTCACAGAGGTGGTAAGTGGTGGCATAAGGATGTGGATCCAGGCTTCTGACTCCACGTTGAAGAGAAATCTAGGAAGGAAAGCCTGCTGCGCTGAACACATGACCGTGGCTCTTCCAGGACTTCATGTTTAATGTGTGTCTCTTTTGACCTCTACCCTCCCAGTCAGGTCAGAAGCCAAGAGCCAACATGCGGATGAAACTGCTCTAACTAAAATACTAAACTAATGACAGCGTTACAAAAGGCAGACTGGCTCAGTCAAGTGTGGTAGTGAGAAAGGGAGTAAAGGAATGAAGAGACATGAAAAGGAGAATGGACGCACTATTTAGGCTCAGATTCTAGAACTAGACGTCCTGAGTTCAAATCCTGCCTTCATGACTTACTAATGGTGTGACTTAGAGCAAGTTACTCAACCTCTCTGTGCTTTAGTTTCTCCATCCGTAAAATGGAAATAAGGAGACACCCCACCAGAAAGTCCTTCTAAGGATTAAATGAGCAAATATTTGTAAAGCATGCAGAAAAGTGCCCGGCATATATTAAGTACATAATAAATGAACTGAATGAGGGAAATTGCAGGTGGGCCAGTCATAGTCCTTGTTCATGGCTATAGCCACACTGAGATGTTTAAAAATGTGATAAAAAATAGAGAAACAGACCAGAGGCTAGATTAGTAGCTCCTCTTCAGGCAAACACACAGGGTTTCAAAGGCAGTTGGCCAACTTTGTTTGCAAATCTACACCAAGGGTAGCAATTGGCATGTGTTGGGAGTAGGCATAATTAACTTGCTTTGGTTCTATCTAGCATAGCTTCATTGACATGTATCATAGTGTGTGTCTTTAAGCTCAATAACAGAAAAGCTTCTGAGTACAAGTGTTCGATAAAGAGTGCTGAGTATCTTCCGAAAGTAATTCAATTTTCCTAGTGGGTGATCCATTCATTGTGCTAAAAATGGCCAGTCAGCCACATAAGATAATATTCCCCAGGAATAGGAATTATCCCTATTTGGATAATATCCCATCAAAAGTATGTAGCAGCAGTCAAAATTGCTGGCTTGTATATATCTCAGTAAGTAATTGGAGAGAGACAGGATTGGTAGGCTGAGTCTTGCCACCATAACCAGATTCTCCTATTTTTTTTTCTCCTGAAGATTTCTGCCTTCTAGACCAGCTAGATCGTGCCTTTTCCCTTCTAGGATCCTTTCTCCATAAGCCTCACTGTAGCATCATTTTATCAAGGAACAGACTTAATGGCACGTAATGACTTGCATAACTGGGTGCTCATGTGAGTCCCTTAACTCTGTATTCTAAAAGCATGTGTCCTCAGACACCCTGCATAGTTGCTCTGTTGCTCTGCTAACATTATTTATCTTTTATTTCCTTTTCAATGGTTGCTCTGCTTTTCTTCATTAATTCCTTTCTTCTCAGATCATTGCTAAACGCCAGTGTCCCCACCCATGCAATGAAATAGGTTCTAACAGGTGTAGCTGTTGTAGAATATTGGAGAAAGCAGGCTGAGAGACACTGAATTATTTTCAGTTCCATGAAGTTTGTCTAGATTCCATTTAACATTTAACTGTTGTACTAAACGAGCAAAATACTCTAGCAAAATTTGAAGTTTATAGAACTATTAACAGTAATTTATCAAGTTATTCTTTTTTTCCTAAAACACAAATTTTGCTGTTCAAATTTTTTTTCTACATCTTTCAATGTGATATTTTTCTATCTTAGAGCCAAAATCTTCTTCGGTTGCTTTAGTTTTAAAATGTTATCAATTGACAAATTAAGGCAGATTCATTTTTCAGACTGGTTACCTATTAGAAATGGATCCACTTCTTCCTCGGATTTCTTTAGATTTTTCCCTAGATTTCTTTCCCCTTTCCCTTTATGGATGGGATATTTCCTTCTTGCTGAGGACACTCACTTCTCCTCAACACACATAAAACACAAAGATTCTAAAAAGAAAGCATTTAGTTTGATTATAAGCAAAGAATCCCAATAGGAAATTAGGTATAATTTCACATTACTACTGATAAACACCAAGGTGTTGCTTGTCTTCTGTTAAGGGATTATTTGTATCTTCTGTTTTACCAAAATTACCCTATGTGAGGTTGTTTGGTTGCTAAGTCCCTTCTCGGTATTATGCCAGAAATATCCAAGACAAGTGTGCCTGGGTGGCTCAGTTGGTTAAGCATCTGACTCTTGATTTCGGCTCAGGTCATGAGATTGAGCCCCATGTCGGGCTCCCCGCTCAGTGGGGAGTCTGCTTGAGATTCTCTCTCTCTCCCTGCTCCTCCCCCCACAAAATAAATAAATAAAATCTTTAAAAAAAAAAAAGAAAGAAATATCCAAGACAGCTAACTATAGTCCCCACAAAAGATACAATTGTTTGTTTTTCAATATGATGTTGCTGATTCACCATCAATACATATAAATAATACATATATATTGTCCTGCCAAACCGTTGCTTGGTCCCATTTCTGATAAAGATATACAGATGTGCCTGTTAGCTGGCTGACATCAGAGGGGCAGGCTGTGTCCATTTGCTGTCTTCAAGAAAAGATAAGGGATCTATAAAGCTTTCTAACATAGAAACTTTGCCTTATCTAATAAGTAGAATTAACTCAGTGATTCTTAGTCTTCAATTTTTGAATCTTCCAATTTTTACCAACTGCTTCAAGGTGTCATGAAAGCTTTTAAGAAATTAGCAAATGAAATTAACTTTGGTTCGACCTACACTTGGTTGGATGTGTTCATTTTGAAGGTAGTGCATCCATTAAATTAAATTAAAATATGGTAGAAAACGAAAAGATAGGGAAAAAAATCCTACTTTTCCTCTGTAGTAGAAATAAATACTGATTTATTAAAGGTCTTGTAGACTAAAAATAAAACAAAAAGCAAACTTGATATACATGTAATTGAGTGTTAAAAGTTCTAACACTATTCTACCCTCTGTGGACTATAATCTCTAAAACAAGGCATGCTGTTATAATCACACTGACTAACTGGAGGAAATGAGCCTATGATGAGACTGCAATTGTCAAAAAATAATCAGGAACAGAAAAAGGTTTTTAGGGGCGCCTGGGTGGCTCAGTTGGCTGAGCATCTGCCTTCGGCTCAGGTCATGATCCTGGGGTCCTGGGACCCAGGGTCCTGGGATCCAGCTGGAGTCAGGCTCCCTGCTTAGCGGGGAGTCTGCTTCTCCCTCTGCCCCTCTCCCCAACCGCTCAAGGCCCTGAGCCAAAGGCAGATGCTTAATGACTGCGCCACCCAGGTGCCCCAAATAAAATCTTTTAAAAAAGATTTTTAGAAATTTATTTATTTGAGAGAGAGAGAGCAGAGTGTGCGAGAGAGAACACGAGTGGGGGGGGCAGAGGGCAAGGGAGAAGCAGACTCCCCGCTGAGTAGGGAGCCCCATGTGGGGCTCAATCCCAGGACCCCGGGATGATGACCTGAGCTGAAGGCAGACACTCAACCGACTGAGCCACCCAGGCATCCCAAATAAATAAAATCTTCAAAAAAAAAAGAAAGAAAGAAAGAAAGAAAGAAAGAAAGAAAGAAAGAAAAGGGTTTTTAATATTAAATAATATTCCAAACGTTAAATATCAGAACAACAGGCAGGCTTGGTAGGTCTCCTTCGGTCTCCCAGGTTCTGATACAAATGGGGATTTGCCTTAGCTTCAAGCAATCTTTGCTTTTACCCAGAGATGTAAAAATGCCAAAATTAAATAGTCACTTTTATCTTGATCATATATGATATCAAATACTCCTAAGGCTTACCTACAGACTTAAGGTATATATTAAGATAACTCGCAGATGGAACAGACTTACCATAGCATCCCGTGGTACCCCGGGTTAAAAGAAAAAAATATATACATGTATATATGATATATATGACATATATACATCTCCCAAGAAGAACCTGGTTTCTGCTAAATTTTGCTTTTTGTAAGATTTCATCCTACTAATTCTCAAATCAACACTTCTAAATAGTTATTTTCTAGCCTTCTTCCAGTGAATATTTTGGTGTACTAAGAGGAAAAATGGTTTTTGCACAATTAAAAAATGTGCATTTTCAATCAAATAAAAGGTGATGTAATTTTCATTATTATTATTTTCAGAATGCTCAATATTTGTGTGAACTCATCAAGGATCTTAAGCCAAAATAAGATAATTAGACAGCCAACAAATATAAGCTCAGAAGGGTTTCATCAGGGACTCATAATGGCTCTCGAAATGTGATTCAGACCTCATACGTCCAAACAATAACTGACAGATGATGCGTCAGATTCACAATGGACAGGCATTCTTTCCACCACTCCCATCTATAAGCAGAGTTTATTTTGCCACCCCCAGGATCTGCACTGGGCTAGAACTGCTTTACCAACAGAATAACAGGCTATAGCAGAAATGATGCTGTACCCATTCCAGACTTAAGCCTTTAAGACACTTGGCAGCTTGGCTATCTCCCTTGAAAGCTAGCTGCCATGTAGAAAGTACAACCATCCTAAGCCCATCATGCTCTGATACTCCCCAGCCACATGGAGAAACCCCAAAGGATGAGATACTATATAAAAAAGGGGCCCAGTGAGCCCCAACATACCAGATATGCGAACGAAGAAGCTCTCTTGGGAGTGGAGTCTCTACCCTCCACCCTCTCCCCCAGCCCCACTCCTTCCTGGCTCTTTGGCTGGACACAACAAGCACAAAGGAGTTGTCCTGCTAAGCCCTTTCTGAATTCCTGGCCCATAAAATCATCATCAAAATAAAATTGTTGTTTTAAACCTCTAAGTTTTAGAGTGGTTTGCTAAAACAAATGGATAAACTAAGAGATTATTCCTTTTGCGTTATTGAAAGCTCAGCTTTAAATTAACTTTTAAAGTGAGGGGAAATTAAGTACAAATTGAATATTTTTCCCCTGTAGACTAGTAAATTAATATTAGGAGAATTATTGCCTTTTTAGCTAAATTTGACTTCACTTTTCCTTATCTCCTCTAATCTAGTAAACGAAGACACTCGATTTTAGCCCCTAGCAGAGAGCACATTATCACAGCGCAGCTGCAGGGCTGGCTGCCAGCAGCACCGGAAAGAAAAGCAGCAGCCCCAAGACCCCTTATTAGGTTTTGTTGACAAAAAGAAGAGGGCATGTTGAAGTGTCGGAATTATGTAACTTCAGAGATGGCCTAAGGAAAAAATCACCTGCGGAAGCTTGGTGGAGACAGAGCTATTGATTTGTTTAACGATATTTATTGAGTATTGACCTTGTGCTAGAAATCTGGAGACACACACCAAAAAAGCCCACGCGGCCTCCATCAGGGAGTTTGTTTACCTGCTAGGTGAAGAGACAGGCAGGGAGACAATTACATTATTATGCGATAAATCCCCAAACCAAAGTGTGGGCCCAGTGAAGCAGGCTGAAAGAAGAAAGAGCCTGGTGTCCATTAAATTAGGTTGAATGAGAGGAAGTTGCCAAGGTTCAGCTGGTCTTGATCTACAAATATGGTCATTTCTTACAGTTTCACCTACTAGTTTGGTCTATCTAGGCCACAGTGTGAACAGGGAGAATAGTGGACCATAAGGTTGGAAAGATAAACAGGGCCATTTCAGATTCAAAAACAGAAACAAAAGCCAAGGCTCCTTGAAGTCAAGCTATAGATTGCTTTTTATACTGGAGGAGACATTAAGTATTTTAAGGAAAAGAATAATAGCAGGTGGGTGGGGGAATGGGATAGACCGGTGATGGGTAGTAAGGAGGGCACGTATTGCATGGTGCACTGGGTGTTATACGCAACTAATGAGTCATCGAACTTTATATCGGAAACCGGGGATGTACTGTATGGTGACTAACATAATATAATAAAAAATCATTAAAAAAAAAAAAAGAATAATAGCAGAAAATTCTTTTGGGAAGACCACCCGTTATTGCGGCTCACTTAAAACAAAAAAGGACTCTTTGCCTTTTAGAGAGAGATTCTCAAATATTTATGGATGAAATGATACAACATCTGTAATCTTCCTCAAAATAAGGCCAGAGATTGGGGAAATTGACGGAAGTAGAGATGAAACAAGATTGGCAATGAGTCTGACCACTGTTGACGCTGGGGCAATGGGTACATGGGGTTCACTAGACATGCTGTCTTCTTTTGTATATGTTTTTAACTTGCCATAATAAAAAATAAAAATAAACAAATACAGAAAAGAAAAATATAAAAGGAAGGAGGGAAATAAGAAAAAAGAAAGAAAATACCCTCGTTACACTGTGGATCAATTCTGTGTGTATTGGGGGTTGTATTAGTCTCCTAGACTGCCATAAAAAAATTAGCACAAACTTCATAACTTAAAACAACACATATCTATTCTCTTACAGTTCTTGAGGCCCCAAGTCCAAAGCCAAGGTACCGGCAGGGCCACACTCACTCCAAAGGCTTGAGGAAAGACTCCTTCCTTGCCTCTTCCTGCTCCCAGTGGCTCCAGGTATTCCTTGGCTTGTGGACACATCACTCCAATCTCTGCCTCTGTCTCATATCATCTTTCCCTCTGTTTTTGTGCTCTCTTCTCTTCTTACAAGGACACCAGTCATTAGACTTAGGGTCCACTTCAAACCTAGTGTGAGGTTATCTCAAGACCCTCAATCCTATTTTCAAATAAGGTCACATTCTGAGGTTCCAGATGGACATGAATTGGGGGGGGGCACATTTCAACCCATTACAGGGGTATACATTGGAAGTAAAAACTGAAACTGGAGATAGGAGGGAAAATTAGAAAACCCAGTGAGTAATAAAGCTCAGAGATAAGGAAAGGCGGAACTAAGGTATTGCCTGTGGGGGTTCAGTTGGGTTTTACATGCAGATACATACACCATAGATGCTAATACAGGCAGTAAGTTAATGATTGAGGTAAGTTCATGAAGCAGCAGGAGGCCAAAGGGAACCTAGAGTTGACTGGAGGAGGGGGTTGGTTAGAGAAGGTTTCTAAGGAATCACCAAGTGCTGACAAGTAAAGGAGGAGGAGGAGGCGTCACTCCAGCGAACAGCTGGAATAAAGACATAGAAGGGGAAGTCAGTGCAATGCCACGTGGAGAAAACGATAAACAAGTAGGTGTTGTTGGAGTGTAAAATGTAAGGCAAGGAGAAGCAAAGGCAGAGGCTGAAGCAGTGGGCAGGGGCTAGATCAAGGACAGCTATGAAAGCCATCTCAGTGAGTTGGGCCTTTTCTTGCTGGTTTTGTGGAGCCATTTCAGGGTTTAAGCAGGGGAGTGGCATGGCCACATTTTCCCCTTAGAACGACTCCGCTGGAGGGCAGAATTAAGGGCAGATTGGAGGCAGAGAGCTTAATTAGGATGCATGTGGTCCAGGCGAGAGATGATCTGGGCTTGACCTGGGGCAGCCATCATAGATTCAGAGAGAAGGGTGTGGAATCAAGAAATAAATGCAACAGGATGTGGCAATTCATGGGACACTGGAGATTAGGGTAAGGGAAGAATCAAGGCTATCGACCAGAACGGGTGATGAGTGATGGTGATGTCACCCACTGAAGCAGAGAATACAGGAGAGGGTTTGTAGTACGGATGATCATGAGTTTGTTTTATAACACTTTGCGTTTGTGATACCTGTGGTACGTGCAGGGGAAATAGCCAGCAGGCAGGTATAAATACACAAGTGTGAAATCTGAAGGAAGGATCAAGTTAGAGATACAGATGTGTAAGGCATCAGGATACCAAAGGGGGTCAAAACTGTGGGAGGAGCTAAGATTCCCAAGGTAGAAATTTCAGAAGAAGAAGGAAAATGGGCTAAGGATGGAATTTAATATTCAACAGAGGCACATATAAAGACAACACACAATAAAGGTGGCACCACAAGTAAATGGAGAAAGGAAAGCTGTTTAATAGATGACGCTGGGAAAAAATGGCTCCCTGATGAAGAAAAATAAAACTGTACTAATACACACACAAAGATTGATAAACAAACATGAAATGTTTAACTATAAACTTAATAGATGAAAAAGAGGAAATCTTTGTGAATTAAGAGTAGAGAGCTTCTTAAATAAAACCTCAAAAGCATAAACCATAAGACAAAGCAAGTTGACTAATTTCATTTAAGGGTATCTGTTCAATGAAGAACAGCATGAACAACATCAATGAGCAAATGACAAAATGGAAGATATGTGCAATGTCGAAAACTGACAAGGAGGGAATATCCAACATTTTCAAGAAACTCCTAAAAATTAACTAGAAAAAGGAAGCAACTTATAGAAACCAAAAGCCAAGGGCCAACGAACAATATCCAGAGATGTATAAACCCATTAGTAACCAGAGAAATGCAAATCAATAGGACAGTGTTCTATGGCTTGACAATCACGGCAACAATAAAGAAGCTGGATAATGCCCAGAAAAGTAGGATACAGGCACGGGATCCGCCTGCACCGCCGGTGGAGTGACCTGGTGAACCTGTTCTCTATGATCATCCCACAGAATTCTGCCAAATAGTACAACTTCACCAACTTGTATAAGACTACTCAACTACACCAGACTGCTACAAGTGCGTACTATTTGACCCATACTTTACTCTTCCTGAATAATTCTGTGGAGGAAGTAAGAACCTCACCAGTGTTAAAAGTTGCTATTTAAGAATAGTCACTATAGGGGCGCCTGGGTGGCACAGTGGTTAAGTGTCTGCCTTCGGCTCAGGGCGTGATCCCGGCGTCATGGGATAGAGCCCCACATCAGGCTCCTCCACTATGAGCCTGCTTCTTCCTCTCCCACTCCCCCTGCTTGTGTTCCCTCTCTCGCTGGCTGTCTCTATCTCTGTCAAATAAATAAATAAAATCTTTAAAAAAAAAAAAAAAAAAGAATAGTCACTATAGGGGCGCCTGGGTGGCTCAGTCGGTTAAGCATCTGCCTTTGGCTCAGGCCTTGATCCCAGGGTCCTGGGATCGAGCCCTGCATGGAGCCCCACCTCAGCTCCTTGCTCAGCGGGGAGCCTGCTTCTCCTTCTCCCTTTGCCTATTGCTCCCCCTGCTTGTGCTCTCTCTCTCTCTGTCAAATGCAAAAATAAAATCTTAAAAAAAAAAAAGAATAGTCACTATAGCATCATTTATAATAAAAAAATTGGTAAAGCCTTAAACGTCCATCAATGGGCACCTGTGTTAATTATAAAGTACTCACAAACAAAAAGTACATTCAGCTTGAATACAAAAGCACAACTTAGGGGATAAAAAAGCAATTTGACCAGTCCAGATTCCATTTTAGTTATGGTATAATTCCCTATGGCAGCAGTCACCAAGCTTTTTCTGTAAAGGAAAATACATTATTTTAGGCTTTGCAGGCATATGGTCTCTATCACAAGTACTCAACTCCGCCATTGTAGTGCAAAAGCAGGCACAAATAATACATAAATAAGTGGGCATTTACTTCCAACAAAACTTTATTTATAAAAACAGGTAGCAGGCTGGATCTGGCCCATGGCTATATTTGTCTCCCCTTGCTCTTGGAGGAGAATATTTGGAGGCTATATTTGTCTCCCCTTGCTCTTTATAAGTTCTGGTTTTGCAATCAGTTACTTGGTCTTGGGTAACATTTCTTCTATCCTATTTCATCTTATTGCTGTGAGAATTAAAATAGCATATGTGAATACAAATTAGCCACTAAATGATATAAAAATATAGCCTGCTTTTATCATTTCCAAGTGTTTCTATCATTACATTCACTTCACTCCAGCCTTGTGACCTGCCTCTGAAGGTAAGTGTTTGATAGGCTTTTATCTATCTGAGAAGCGTGTTAAACATTCACAAATCATTCTACTCAATGCTGGTCTTTGTTCACAGCGTTGCATCCATGAGTTTAATCAAAGTCTTATTTAAAAGTCATCCTCAAAAAAAAAAAAGTTATCCCCTTCAGATCATTCCTGGATTATTCCCATTTTAATAATTTGTAGAGCTATGCAGCCACACAGATCCTTATGCGTAGGAGGACCCCAGGTTTGGTATGGGGGAGGAAAAATAATTTTCTCTCTACCCGCCAGGTTCTTTGCTGAGACCCCCTGTAATAAAAGACAGATTAACAAGAGAAAAACAAACAGAAATTTAATACCATGTATACTTCCTGTATATATGGGAGAGACCCATCAAAACTGAGTAACTCCCCAAAATGGCTGAAGTCACCACTTTAAACATCATCTCCAGCTAAAGACAAAGGGAGGAGGAAGCTGGCTTCAGGAGGTGACCAGGCAAAGGACAGTCAACAAGGGTAAGGTCCTTATGCAGATCTAAGTCCTTGTCTTCTCCATTGATATGAGTTTCTAGAGATTTGGTCACCTTCCTTTTCCTGGTACAGGCAGAGAGACACCCTTACAAATGGAAATTTACCTTATAAATGTAAATGTATCTTACAAAAGGGTAACTTTTACTCACTTTCAGAGCTTCTCCTGCTTTTTTTGTTTATTGAAAATAATCAGCTGAAGATAATCCATATGCCAAAGAGGCATATTTGCAGGTGGCAAATTCTGCACCCTTCACTGGTTTCATGTTCTATTGTTTCTGTCTTTAAATTCTTAATTTTTGATCAAGGGGCCCTGCATTTTCACAAATTATGTAGCTAGTCCTGCTCTTATACAGCAGGAAGAAAAACTAACTTCCCATTCCACATCTATAACACCTTCAAGCTACAAAATGTTTGATGACAAGAAAACTTAAATGACCTCTATTCCTATGTATAGTTCTACGGAAATGTTTCCTGTATTCTTTTATCTCTTGAGTCTAGTCTGCCTCAATGAAAAGAAGGAAAGCTCTTTAAATTATGTTAAGTTTATGGAACCCCCCCAAATTGGCAGAAATAAAATAACAGATTACAGATACTTAGCTATAAATATTAAAGGTTATTTTTGTCCTCTTATTGAAAATATAAAAATACTTGATCCATAAAGGTAATCTTAAAAAACATTTTTTCCTGTTATGATAGTATTGAGAATTTAAAATCAAGTCATAATTATATACTATTTGTATAGTTATAAATAACTTAGTTATTTTGTGGTCAAAACGCAAATCCATACTTTTAAAGTACTAAATTAAACTCTTCCTAGGAATTCACTTTGCTATTCACATAGAAAACAAGAGGGGGCTGGTTTGAATGTGAGGGACAGCAAAATATGCATAGGGGTTCAGGACAGATCCTCCCTCCCAGAACGTGCCACTTTGGCATGTGGATTATTTTGAGCTGAAGGCACTTGAGACCCTGCAGGCCCAAGAGAAACTTTTGCCCTCTCTTAGCCACACAGAAGAAGCAAATTGGGGGTCTTTCCCAAATAAGGGTCATTAACAAAGATAAATTTTATCAGAGTGACCCATGGGTACGGTAAGGCAAACATCTAATTACCAAACATCTGCTCTTCTTATCACACTGTGAAGTGCATTCCTTTTCTCTGAAATCCCAGATCCCTACCCCCCTCTCTTTAGTTCAGAATGATATATAGGCCTCATTTCGCCTGTCTTTGGAATTTCTATGTCTATGTGGATTCCCCATACCTACGCGTATTGAATTGGATTTTTCTCCTGTTAATCTGTCTCATATCAATTTGTTTCTTAGTCCAGCTAGAAGGACCTTTGAGGAGACAGGAATTCTTGCTTCCCAACATGTGTAACCCTAAAATATGCCATTTTGACATGCGGGTTATATTAAGTTTAAGGCAATCAACACCTAGAAGACTCAAGAAACTTTTACCTCTCCCTTAACTACCTAAAAGAATTTAGATAGGGGGCCTGCCTTGGAAAGAGCTATTACCAGAGATAACTTTTTATCTGAAAGATCTGTATGGTGGGGCAAATACCTAATTAACAAACATCTGCTCTTCTTATCAGTCTGTGAATTATCCTCCTCCCCTTTGAAGCCCCAGGCTCCTATGCCATTCTTTAGCTCAAATGACTGAGCCTCATTCTAAGCCTCAAATGACTGATTTGTCATATTCTTATGGGGCTCCCATACATATGCAATTCGTTTTTCTCCTGTTAATCAGTTTTACATGAGTTTACCAGATAAAGAACTCAGAAAGGTAAAGTAAAATTGTTTCCTCCCCAACAAATGCTTCAGTATTTTACTGATACTGTCTGGCACACAGAGGAGCATGAGTTGATTGTGTTTGCCCAGAAAGTAGTGTGAACAATGATTGCATCTATTTTAGCAGAAGAGAGGAAGCTGCTAGTGGGACACAAGCATTGCCTAAGAGTAGAAGCAAGGTTTGAGGGATCTGCCTTTGGTTTCCAAACCACACTGACCAGTTTCCAGCATTCTACAACTAAGTATTCAAAAGGAAATGGAGAACTGCATTGTTTCCTTTAAAGGGAAGGCTACTTTTTTATTTATTTATAATGGGGATAAAACACTCTTTCTTCAAAGAAACCATATTTAGATACAATAGAACCAATCCACTTTTTGTAAGTAGCTTACAAGTCAAGGGAGACAAAGCAATATGACCTCAATAGTGTCTTATTCAATAACAAAAGTTGTTTAAATAAGTTTCTACAGTCAGGTAAGCCAATATTTGCTAGTGAGGTAGCCCCAGGAATATTAACCCAAGATTCACTCTGGGCTATTTAAGAATGATCTAACCTAATTACAGATACTGTATACAAATATGTACATATGCATAAATGCACATATATATATATGGACACACATTCATAAAATATACACACACATATGCATACACATAGTAGCTGTGAATATTTTAATTTTTCCTGACCACATTATGTAAAAAGCATTTCTCAGTTATGGCTGTTTCTTTACAATTTATAATATTCCCACTGCTTGCCATATGAATATCCATAAGTAGCATTCCTCCTCCTCCTCCTCCTCCTCCTCCTC
>NW_024423319.1:112601771-112626915 GCF_017311325.1 Ursus maritimus
CTTTCCCAAATAAGGGTCATTAACAAAGATAAATTTTATCAGAGTGACCCATGGGTACGGTAAGGCAAACATCTAATTACCAAACATCTGCTCTTCTTATCACACTGTGAAGTGCATTCCTTTTCTCTGAAATCCCAGATCCCTACCCCCCTCTCTTTAGTTCAGAATGATATATAGGCCTCATTTCGCCTGTCTTTGGAATTTCTATGTCTATGTGGATTCCCCATACCTACGCGTATTGAATTGGATTTTTCTCCTGTTAATCTGTCTCATATCAATTTGTTTCTTAGTCCAGCTAGAAGGACCTTTGAGGAGACAGGAATTCTTGCTTCCCAACATGTGTAACCCTAAAATATGCCATTTTGACATGCGGGTTATATTAAGTTTAAGGCAATCAACACCTAGAAGACTCAAGAAACTTTTACCTCTCCCTTAACTACCTAAAAGAATTTAGATAGGGGGCCTGCCTTGGAAAGAGCTATTACCAGAGATAACTTTTTATCTGAAAGATCTGTATGGTGGGGCAAATACCTAATTAACAAACATCTGCTCTTCTTATCAGTCTGTGAATTATCCTCCTCCCCTTTGAAGCCCCAGGCTCCTATGCCATTCTTTAGCTCAAATGACTGAGCCTCATTCTAAGCCTCAAATGACTGATTTGTCATATTCTTATGGGGCTCCCATACATATGCAATTCGTTTTTCTCCTGTTAATCAGTTTTACATGAGTTTACCAGATAAAGAACTCAGAAAGGTAAAGTAAAATTGTTTCCTCCCCAACAAATGCTTCAGTATTTTACTGATACTGTCTGGCACACAGAGGAGCATGAGTTGATTGTGTTTGCCCAGAAAGTAGTGTGAACAATGATTGCATCTATTTTAGCAGAAGAGAGGAAGCTGCTAGTGGGACACAAGCATTGCCTAAGAGTAGAAGCAAGGTTTGAGGGATCTGCCTTTGGTTTCCAAACCACACTGACCAGTTTCCAGCATTCTACAACTAAGTATTCAAAAGGAAATGGAGAACTGCATTGTTTCCTTTAAAGGGAAGGCTACTTTTTTATTTATTTATAATGGGGATAAAACACTCTTTCTTCAAAGAAACCATATTTAGATACAATAGAACCAATCCACTTTTTGTAAGTAGCTTACAAGTCAAGGGAGACAAAGCAATATGACCTCAATAGTGTCTTATTCAATAACAAAAGTTGTTTAAATAAGTTTCTACAGTCAGGTAAGCCAATATTTGCTAGTGAGGTAGCCCCAGGAATATTAACCCAAGATTCACTCTGGGCTATTTAAGAATGATCTAACCTAATTACAGATACTGTATACAAATATGTACATATGCATAAATGCACATATATATATATGGACACACATTCATAAAATATACACACACATATGCATACACATAGTAGCTGTGAATATTTTAATTTTTCCTGACCACATTATGTAAAAAGCATTTCTCAGTTATGGCTGTTTCTTTACAATTTATAATGTCTAGAGTCGACTAGTTTATGATTTATACCCTCCCAATTGCTACCAGGGTCAAATAAAGCCAGTAATCTCAAGAGAGAGAGGCAGGTTTGCAATTTTCTTTTTTTTTAAAGATTTTCTTTCTTTATTTGACAGAGAGAGAGAGAGCACAAGCAGGAGGAGCTGCAGAGGAAGAGGGAAAAGCAGGCTCTCAACTGAGCAGGGAGCCCTATGTGGGGCTCAATCCCAGAACCCTGGGATTATGACCTGAACCAAAGGCAGACGGTTAACCAACTGAGCCACTCTGGTGCCCTGATAAGTAGCATTTCTAAAATTTATACAGGTATTTCCCTTCCTCCTGTTCCAGAATTTTTACCATTTACCTTAAAATGTTAATTTCTTTGTGAAATCAAAAATAGTGTCCATTTAACTAATTAAAAGCCTTAGCTGACAAAAGGTAATTAGTCTAGAATTTCCTTTAGTACAGCTTTGGATGGAGGAAGACTCTCAGCAAACGGATTTCAACCAGTCCATTTTGAATATTAAAAACTTTAGAAAATATTGGAGCATTTAGACCTTGAGATGGATTCATCCCATCATTTACTTTAGAAATCCAAATTTCCGTGTGTCTCATGGTTGGCCATCCTAGTGATAGAACTTTAATCTTTCAGGAAAGAAGCTGGTAAAAATGAATTGCTTTTATCCTGAGTGTCTGACCTGAGCAGGGAGTCTCTGCTTTCTGAAAAGTCATTTTTATCTGGCATTTTCTTATCTAAACTTTCCATTAACATCTACCATGCATGGTGCTCATTATAAGGACATGCATGTTCTGAGTCTTCAAAAAAAAATTTTTTTTTTAATTTTACTGTGTTAGGTGTTTAGTATTTTATTGGATTTTAGGCTTTGAAAATTACTATTCCACGTATGATATACCAGAATTCTTGATAATGTAGCACACATTTGCTAATCATGCCAGATAATAAAGGAGTGTTCTATTCCCATAAGAAATTACACAAGACAGCACTCATTGCCATCATTTATGATCAAGAGTAAGTTATACAGGCTAAATTTTTTTTTGACTCTGGCTCAAATTAATTTTAGTGGATGGGGAGCTGATCCATTTCTTTATTTTTTTATTTAAAAAATTCATTTATTTATTTGAGAGAGAGAGAGAGCACGAGCAGGGGAGAGAGGCAGAGGAAGAGGGAGAAGCAGACTCCCCATGGAGCAGGGAGCCTGATGCTGGACTCAGTCCCAGGACCATGAGATCATGACCTGAGCCGAAGGCAGACAATTAACTGACTGAGCGACCCAGGAACCCTGATCCATTTCTTTAAATATAGTTTTAATTTATACATACTATAGAGTCCATATGAAGAAAACTTTAAAACTCCAGTGCAGAACACAAAAAAAGGAGAAAGAACTGGAATCAACTTAAAAATATATCTGTCTTTTCAATGGAAAGAGTCGATATCTTAAAAATATCAATTCTCTACTACTTCTATCAGAAATTAAAGCATGATAAAATGAATACAATGAAAATAGTTTGATTCTGGCACTTAAAAGAAAGATAGATCAATGTAACAAAATAGAATATGGAAATAGAGTAAAATAATTCAGGGATTTACTAAATCATAGAAGTAACATTTTATATCAGTGGAGAGATATGGATTAGTCAATAAATACTGGAACAACAAAATACCTGTCTGGGGAAAAAATCAAATGAATTCATTTCTCACTCCCTACAATAAAATAAATCCAAGATATATTAAAGATTTAAATTTAATAAAAATCAAAGCAAATATACAGGAAAACTCAAAGTTGTCTTTTTAAAAAGTATAATCTTGAGTAGAAATGGATTTTATAAAACCCAGATGTCAAAAAACTGGCCCTCAACCTTGGCAGCACATTAGAGTCAGCTGAGGAACTTGTAAAAACTTTCAATCTTTGAACTCCACCCCAAACAAAATGATTCAGGACCTCTGGGGATGGGGCCCAAATCTCTGGGGTTTTTTTTGTTTGGTTGGTTGATTGATTAATTTTTTTTTTCTAAGCTCTATGGGTGATTCTGATACATGGTTAGACTTGAGAGAATTGCCACAAAATAAAACCTTCAGCTTATCCCCACTCTGGAAACTATCTCCAATATTCTTTGCCAAGCGGGGCCCAACTGCCATTTTTATTTTGCAGCTGCTACCCTCCTCTCTCAGAGGCTTGCTGCTTTCTTGGCCTTCACCCACAAACAAAAGGACAGATCCTTTCCATTCTCAGAATGTTGAATATCTTTTAAGGGTCCCTCAGTAGGGATGCTGGCAGAAAACAGAAGGCATGCTCAAATTGGGTTATTTGAGAAAAGTTTAATAAAGAGCTTGCATACAGATGGAACCATTCATATCTTGGTTGTGGTGGTGATTACATGAGAATCTACACATGCGATAGAATTTTATAGGACTGTATTTTAAAAAATCAGTAAATTTAAAAACGGATGTAATCCCAGTAAGGTCTATAGTCTAGTCAATAGTATGATTTCAACATAAATTTCCTTATTTTGATACTCATTCCTTTTTTTAAAAAGCCTTTTATTTTATTTATTTGACAGAGAGAGAGCACACGCGAGCACAAGCAGGGGGAGCGGCAGGCAGAGGGAGAGGGAGAAGCAGGCTCTCTGCGGAGCAGGAAGCCCAAAGCCACAGGGGCTCGATCCCAGGACCCCAGGATCTTGACCTGAGCTGAAGGCAGTTGGTTAAGTGACTGAGCCACCCAGGTGCCCCTTGATACTCTTTCCTTTGTAAGATGTTATCATTGGGGGAAGTTGAGGGAAGGTACACAGAATCTGTCTGTATTGTTTCTGCAAGTTCTTGTGAGTCTATAATTTTTCCAAAATAAAGAGTTAAAAAGAGAGACCGTATGTGAGGATGTTAAGTGAGGAGCAGGAAAACCACACAAGGGATCCTGTAGCAACCCAGAACTCAACAACTGGGCCCAGTTTCCCACTCTCAGGCCTGAAATAACAAGAGGAGTCATTGGGAGTGGGGTGGGGAGGAGGGGGAGAGAGAGAGATTGAGAATGAACACAAGCTGTATGAAAAGGGCTATCTGACGGGTGCTATGACCTTGAGACAAGGGATGTCAAGTGGGCTAAGACATGGGATTCATTGAAACTGGGCCCTGGTTCATTGTCTGAAATTGATCAGAATTAGTTTGGGGGCATGAGCAGAATTGTAAAGTTTGGAATAGCCACTGGAAGGAAATTTATAAGGCAGGGTAAGATTTTACAAGGAGTTAATCTAGGAAAAGTAAATAATTACCGGACACATTTGTTACCATCTTTTAAGCAGTAATAAATCTCACAAGCATTATATGATTGTATTAGTTGGCAATCTTCAGAGAAACAGATTCAATAGGGTATATGCACGTATAGAAGGATTTATTATAAGGAATTGGCTAATGTGATTATGGAGGTTGACAAGTCCCAAGATCTATAGTGGGCAAACTGGAGACCAACGTTTAGTTCCAGTCTGAGTTTGAAGGCCTGAGAACTAGTATAGCCGATGGTATAAATTCCAGTCTGAAAGCTGGCATTCTCAAGAGCCCAAAAAACTGGGTGTTTTAATTCAAGTCTAAAGGCTAGAAGGAACTTCCCAGCTCAACACACTCAGGTCTGAGTCCCCTCTCACTTGTGTGACAGTCAGCCTCTTTGTTCTATTCAGACCTTCTGCTGATTGGATGAGGCCCAGTTACAAATGAAGCACAATCTGCTTCAGTCAGTCTGTCAATTCAAATGTTAATCTCATCTGGAAATCTCTTCACAGACACTCCCAAATATCTGGGCACCCTATGGCCCAAACTGACACAAATAATTAACCATCACAATTATGGACATGCAAATTTTTCTTACCAAGGAATAACTCATCAGAATAGATAGTCGAATGCCCCATTACTTTGTTTCACTCACAGCGAGATACTTATGAATAATAAACCCTTGGATATGGTCACTGAAAGAGTCTGATGATAAAATTTTTTTTCTTTCACTCATATTGGTCATCCTTTCTGCAAGAGCTAAAAATTAATTGAATTCAAACATATTTTGCCTTGAGTAGTAACTTGGAAATGTGCTCACTGGCCTAAGAGGTTCATCTGTGTTTTCGGTTGGCCCCAGTAGGAGTGGACTCGCACGTGCATATTACATTCCAGCAGCAATCAACCTGATATACACCACACAGAGCTCTTAATCCAAGAAGTGGTGACTCAGAGAGGTAACGCTCTGGGCACTAATATTGCCTATGCTTTTGTAAATCAATGTTACTTAATTTTTTTTTAGAAGAGTAGGCAGCTGACCTTGAATCCCACTGTGCATGCCACAAACTACAACCCAAATATGATTCTTGATGCTACTGCCACTTTTACACTCAAGAGGCTGTTGGTTTCCTCCTGGATCCTCCATCACCAGGGAAGGTAGGCAGAGACCACACACTTAAGATATCTTTGAGATAGATAGATAGATAGATAGATAGATAGATAGATAGACAGAGGCCAGGTATCTACTATATGCATGAAAAATATTCCTTTTCATGCATTTGTTCATTTAGTCAAACGGTTTTTACTGAGCACCTACTATGCACCAGAATCATGACAAGCTGGTATCTGATATGAGAGTCCTTTTAGGCAGACGGGGCAGAAAGTACCAGGAAGCCAGACCATGCAGGGCTTCCTTCTAGTCCATGGGTATTCAGAGTGAGATAAAAGGCCATATTCAATTACCTTTCTACCAAAAAAAGAAAAAAAACCTTTTTATTTTAAAGGTAAAACATAAAATGATTAAAGTATTTTAAAGATTTTATTTATTTATTTGACAGAGAGAGAGAGAGAAAGCATGAGCCAGGGGGAGAAGCAGAGGGAGAAGCAGACTCCCCTCTGAACCCAGAGCCCGACACGGGGCTTGACATGGGGCTCAATCCCGGGAACCCTGTGATCATGACCTGAGCCGAAGGCAGATATTTAACCACTGAGCCACCCAGGTGACCCTGATTGAATTATTTTTAAGATGATAATGTTTAGCGAAAGTTTTAAACAAACTGAAGAAACTCAGTGTTTTCCATCTGTGTCCACACATCCTAAGGTGACTCCCAATGAGTCACACCATTGTATAATCCCTCTACCACCGCCCCACTGAGTATGAGTGGGAACTGTCACTTGCTTCTAATAAACTGAATATGACAAATGTGCTGGGATGTCACTCTTATGACTACTTTTTGTTACATAAGTTTCCATCTTAGCAGGCTGGTGAGAAAGACTCTCCTGCTGGCCTGGAGGAAGCAGTCACCTTGTGAACTGCCTGTGGTGAGGACCATGGGGCAGGGAACTGTGGGAGGCCTGTGGGAACTGAAGCCAGTCTCCAGCTGATAGTAAGAAGCTGAGGGTCTCAGTCCTACCACCACAAAGAGCTGAATTCTGCCAACAATACACGAGCTTAGAATAGGACCCCAAACTCCAGGTGTTTTTCTTACCAAGGAGTTCTGCACAAGCTGACACCTTGATTGCAGCCTGGTGAGACGCTGAGTAGAGAAAACAGGCAGGACCTGGATTACTGGCCCTCAGGAACTGAGATAATAAATGTGACTTGTTTTAAGTCCCTATGTTTGTGGTATTTTGTTACAGCAATAGAAAGCGAATACACACTCTAACCTTGGTTTTCTCCTTAACTTTAAGTAAAATTGTTTTTCCAACCTTCCTGGAGCCAGTTCTCTCTTGGGGCTTGTTCATGAGCTCAGGAACATTAACCAGTTCAGCATCAAACCCCTCCTGGCTTCTCATACCCCCCAGTTTCCTGGTGAATATTCCTACTGCCACAGAGAAATTGTCACCAAGGAACGCTGATGATAGAAGTGGGAGACAGTATCTAGATTTCAGCATTCTTCTATGAAAATGTTCTTTTCTTCTTTGTTATATCTTCATGCTCTCTGCTTTGATGGCTCTCTTGGTTTTCTTAAAGGAAATCATGTCTGAAATCACCTATGTTGATGCTAAGTAAATAGGCCAGTGTTATTCATTTCCAATGAAGACTAGAGTTTATCTGATACATTGTTTGACACAGAACAGGCACACAACAGCCCCAGCATGAAGCGCAGAGTTTTCTGAGAAGTAAAACAATGAGATAAATCAGATTGCCCATAAATCATGTGCTGAAGTAACAATCCAGCCAAAGGCAGAACTTTTGGAGGATCAAGATTGTAATAAGGGGAGGGGGCCTGAAGGGATGGAAAGGACACTGCTAGTGCCCCTCCCCGATCCGAGGGACTGGCTGGGGCATCCGCCCTTCAGCAGGTGGGACTATCAGGTGCTAATAGGTCACAGCCTCTCCCTTCTAGAATTGGTTTTAGTCGAAAGGAAGCTGACTTACCCAGGACATTTTACACACACACACACACACACACACACACACACACACACACACGAAGGAGAGACCGCCCACAGCCAGTGATTGTCACTGACATGGATCTATTTTTAACGCAAGTCCTGGGGCACCTGGGTGACTCAGTCGTTAAGCGTCTGCCTTCGGCTCAGGGCGTGATCCCAGAGTCCTGGGATCGAGCCCCACATCAGGCTCCTCCACTGGGAGCCTGCTTCTTCCTCTTCCACTCCCCCTGCCTGTGTTCCCTCTCTCGCTGGCTGTCTCTCTCTGTTAAATAAATAAATAAAATCTTAAAAAAAAAAAAAAAAAGGCAAGTCCTTTGCTACCATATGGGTATAGGGGACCACATGGCGGTGTTACTCATGTTCCAGAGGTGCATGTTGGATCACGCAAAGGCTGGTCCTCTGCTGAGACCACATTTCGTTTTTTCCTGCTTTTCCCCACTCATCTTCTCCTAAGAGAGCTCCCTCAGGAAGCCACGTGCCCAAGAATCACCATCTCAGGTTCTGTTTCCAGGAAACCTAATCTAACACAGAAGAGCTTCATGGATGTCAGCAATGTTCTATTTCCTTTTCTCATTTGACAGCTTTATGAGATATAATTTACGTACCATACAATTCATCTATGTAAAGTGTATAATTCAGTATTTTTTAGCATTTTCAGAGGGTTGTACAGCCATCATCCCCATTTCACTTTGAAACATTTTCTTCTCCCCGTAAAAGAAACCTGGTACAGGTTAGCTGTCACACCTCGTTCCCAAACACCCCTCCCCACCCAGCCCTAAGCAACCACTGATCTACTTTGTATCTCTACTGATTTGCCTATTCCAGACATTTTATGTAAGTGTCATTATAATATGTCATCTTTTGTGACTGGCTTCTTCCACATAGCATAATGGCTATAATAATAATAATAAAAAGTGGACATTGATGTTGTTGACAATAACAACTGTTGTCGAGGTTCATCCATGTTGTAGCACGTATCAGCACTTCATTTCTTTTTATTGCTGGATAATATTCTATTCTATGCATATACCATATCTTATTTATCCATTCATCTGATGAAAGACATTTGGGTTGTTTTCACTTTTTAGTTATTAGAAATGATGCTACTATAAACATTCACGTACAAGTCCCTACGTGGACATACGTTTTCATTTCTCATGGACATAAACCTATGAGTGGAATTGCTGAGTCACATGGTAACTTACTTTAAACTTTTCCAAAGTTTAAACTCAAACTCTTTTTCCAAAGTGGCTGTACCGTTTTACATTCCCACCAGCCCCATATGGGAGCTCCAATTTCCCCACAGCCTTACCAACACTTGTTATTGTCCACTCTTTTAATTATTGTTATAGCCATCCTAGTGCGAGTGAAGTAGTACCACCCTGTGATTCGATGTGCACTTACCTAATCGCTAATGCTGCTAAGCATCTTTTATGTGATTATTGGACATCTGTATATCTTCTTCGGAGAAATGTCTATACAAATCCTTTGCCCGTATTTTAATTGTGCTGTCTTTTTATTACTTAGTTGTAGTGTTCTTTATATATTCCTTATATATAAATATATATATGTATATTCTTTATATATTCTACATGCAAGTTCCTTATCAGATAAATGATTTGCAAATATATTTCACCATTCTGTGGGTTGTCTTTTCACTTTCCTGATGATATTGTTTAATGTTCTATTTCTTTTTTTTTTTTTAAGATTTTATTTTATTTATGTGACAGAGAGATAGCCAGCGAGAGAGGGAACACAGCAGGGGAGTGGGAGAGGAAGAAGCAGGCTCCCAGCTGAGGAGCCCGATGTGGGACTCGATCCCGGAACACCAGGATCACGCCCTGAGCCGAAGGCAGATGTTTAACGACTGCGCTACCCAGGCGCCCTAATGTTCTATTTCTTGACCTGGATGTGGTTACATGAGTATATTCACTTTGTGATAATTTATAAAACTGTGCACTTTTCTCCAAAATCTCTGCTCAGGTCCAGTGAGGTGAGGGCAGCAAGAGCCTCTCCTTTTCCTTTCTAGAAGAGATTTTTCCAAAATTCAGATTTACAAGGAAAAATTTGGGGTTAGAAATAGTTCTTTGGATATTGTGACTCTTTTTAAAATTTAATTTAATTTATTTATTTGAGAGAGACAGAGAGAATGAGCGAGAACAGGAGTAGGGAGAGGGGAGAGGCAGAAGTAGACTCCCTGCTGAGTGGGGATCCAGAAGTGGGGCTCGATCCCAGGACCCCGAGATCATGACCCAAGCCAAAGGCAGACACTTAACTGACTGAGCCACCGAGGTGCCCCTGGGTATTGTGACTCTTATAGATAGCTACTGTGTCCTGTCTTCAGTAAGATCTGTCTGCCTGCACTTTGGAGAACAGCCTGGAGGAAAGCAAATATGGGGGACTGGTGAGCACGCTCTCTCTCCAACTCAGGGCATGTGGAGATGCTCCATGTCTCTAAGACTCTGAGACATAAAATCTCCTCAGGGCCTTGGGTCTCTAGGAAAGACCATGCCCATCACGGACATCCCAGTTTGTCTTTGTGATGCACCCCTAACTTACCACCAAGGTCTTTGAATCTTCAAACATTTCAGTGAGGCCGACTTGTATGCACTCGTTACCACACTGCCCCTCATTGATCCAGGCTGGTTGTATTCAAACTTTTTTTAATAGTAGACTCCAATAAAACCGAACTACTCTGGTTGGAGCTGGGGATTCCGAGCCCAGTTTGAAAACCACTGCAATCTAGTAAATATTTACAGTTAGCATGGCCGTGCTCTGTAGCAGTAGCCTGTACAATATTACTGTGGATGATCACAAATAGGTAAAAAGACATTGTCTAAAATATTTAGAGGAAAGACGCAGGTGAGAAGTAGTGTTAGTTAAGCTGAAATATCAAGGATGCAGGATCCTAGCTCTCCCTCCATTTGGGCTGGCTCCAAATCATTAAGAGCTTCTACTAAACATATCTAAAAGAGTAAAATTGCAAACATCCAGAAGGTCTAATAGTGATGAGGGAATGGACGGCAAGCTGAGGACAAAGCAGAAGCTGACACCCTGCAACCCCCTCTCCCTGGGATGTATGCGACATTCCTCAGGCACTCCTGGCTGCCCTAAAGGACAAAGAAACAGTTAACCTATAGAAACCACAATCTTGCAAGACTTGAGTCTCCCTCAGTTTACAAATGTCTTAGGAGTTTACAAGAACAAAGCTATCAGTAACCTAGTTTCCAGAAGGGAATGTATGTAGACACAATTAAATTTCCTTACTACCCTTTGACAAGTCCTTGAAATAGAGACATTCCTCTAGGAACTCAGCTGCCTCAATGTTAATACTTTGCTAAAGGCAAAAGGCAGTCCTAGCCTGACCCCCTCCCCTCCACCAAGATCCTATAAGTCTACTTTACCGTATAAAAATTCCTTTGGAAACTACCTTTATCTCTAACCCCCCACCCCAAGATACGTGTTGGCAATCATCCCCCAAGCATATAGCCCACCAATATACATCTGAAGGGTCTCATGACTAAGGTTTTATTAGATGGTAATAAATGACCTTTTCCCAAAAACAGCTACCCCCTCAAGGTTCTGGAAACCTTGCTTCCAAAATTCCTTAGAGACTTAGGCTATCCCTAATCCCCTCCCGACTTGAGGGTATAGAATAGGCCATTTCTCATGACCCCAGTGCAGCTCCTTCTGCCCACGGGTCCTGTCCCCGTGCTTTAATAAACCACCATTTTGCACCAAAGACGCCTCAAGAATTCTTTCTTGGTCATCGGCTCCAGACTCCACCCCACTGAACCTCACCTATATTCCACAACCTCATCAATAGGAATTTAAAAATGTTCACTATAGATCTGTGTGTTAACTATATATTATTTTGGAAAATTTACAATAGAAGGTTAAGTAAAAAGGGTAGACATGCAAATTTCAAGTGCAATCTTTTTTCTTCTTTTTTTTCTTTTCTTTTCCAAGTGCATTCTGAAGGACTGTGTAAAATATGTGTGTATAAATAAGAACAAAGACAAAACCAAAATTCACAAAGGAGAACCAGACTGTTTGTTTCTATGGTGATGTATAAGGAGTTTTAAAATTTTCCAATAACATTCCTTTTAATCCTATATTATCTTTTAATTTAAAAAGGCTCAACAAAGCCTTTTTCTTTTCTGAAAGATAAATTATAAAAATAAAAAGATAAAATGTAAGAAAATATATATGCTGTGAGAGCAAAAATGTTTTCTGAAGTGGCAAGCAGAAGAAAAGGTTTTTTTTCCCTCATTGTACTGTTGCTGCCAAGGGCAGGCCACCCCAAGATGGGCCACTTTGGCATGAAGATTATTCTGAGTTAAAAGCGATCAAAACCCAGCAGATTCAGGAAAAGCTCTTAACCTCCCCCTCAACTGCCTGTTTGGACAAGAAGACAGCTAACCACAGAGAAAGATTCCTCTTCACTTAGGGAACTCATCTGCGTAATATGGCAACCTTTGTTTTCCAAACATCTGTTTTCACCTTCCTGCCAATAGTCTTTCTCCTCTTACAATCCCCAGACTCTTACCCCTCTCTTTAGCCCACAGAAGCCTCTTGTTGCCTCAGTGTCTTTAGAATTTCATTTCTGTGTGGATTCCCCCAACTAATGGAAATAAATTTTATTCTCACCTGTTACTGTGTTTCATATCAATTAGATTCTTAGTCCTGCTAGAACGATTTTGAAAGGCAGGGAAAATTCCTCCCCCTTAACAGTTCCATCAGCATCATTAGGAGGGAAAATCAAAAGTTCCCAGGAACACCTGCTGGAACCATGGGGATCCCAGTTGGAAATTTCATAACTGCTTTCTCAAGACATTATACAGAGGAATTGTGAGTGTAAAAGACAACTTTGCAAGTGATAAGTTCTGCATGTTTCAGAATACCCATAAAGTTAGTTCCTTAAATTACTACGGTTTATATGAGAATTCTCCATACTCAAATAATCATGTTATTTTCTAGTACAGATTTTTGTTTAAGCTTCGTTTTGAAATATTCTTAATTGGCTTTACTGATTCTCCTGAGTGTCTCTTCTATATCACTTGCTGGGAATCTAGCCAACATTTAAGAATTTCATTTCCTTTTTGACTAATGTGGGGAAGGAAAAATCATTTTCCCTTCACCCTTCTAGGTTCTTGGCTGAGACACCCCTGTAATAAAAAGACAAATCAGCAGGAGAAAAACAAACAAAAGTTTAACAACGTATACAATCCCTGTATACATGGGAAACACCCAGGAAAACTGAGTGTCTCCCCAAAATGTCTCAAGCTGCCACCTTAAACATCATCTCTAGCTAAAGACAAAGACGTTGGGGGGTGAGGCAGCCACTTAAGGGAGGTTATCAGGCAAAGCACAGTAAACAAGGGTAGGGTTGTTATGCAAACTGAACTCCTAGCCTTCTCCATTGATAAGAGTTTCAAGAGATTTCAAGTCATCCTTCTCTTGGTGGTACAGAGAGGGAGACACCCTCACAAATGAGGATTTGCCTTACAAATGTCAGTGTCTTTTACAAAAGAGTAATAGCCACTGCTTTCAGAGCTTCTCCTGTGTCAGCTGTTTCTGAAAAATAATCAGCCTAAAATAATCCTTCTGCCAAAAGGCATATTTTGGAGGGACATGTTTTGCTCCCCTTCACTAATAAGCAATATTCTTCAACTTGAGAAGCTTAGCAAAGTGGGTGGCCTAGCTGGTTTCCAAAAACATGATACTCACAGCCACCGGATTGGCATTGTTCTGCTTAATTTAGGAAGAGTCGGGAGAGAGCCTTGGGGGGATTTGAAAGAGCAAAAGAACTAATATGACAATCTCTAATTACTAACACCTTCTGTTTTTTGTTTTTAACTAAGGGATTAATGGATTAACATCTGAACTAATTTGGGAGAAGAAAGGGACATTTGCAAACCACCCCCTTCCACATCATTCTGTAACTAAGGTTTTTTGGTTTTGTTTTCTTTTTACCTCAAAGAAAACTGGAAAACCAATTTAGGATCTTTCAACTCTGCTGAATGTGTTTGAGATCTTTTAATTTTTTTTTTTCTTAATTGAAGTATAGTTGACACACAATGTTACATTAGTATCAGGTGTTATGTTTGAGATCTTTTATTCAGTTTTTAGAACTTTCTTTAAAAAGCTTCTACAATGGAAAAAATTCCATAATTAAGAATCTCATAATCAAGAACCTTCCCTCCATCCCCAAGCCAAAGGTGCCGTGTCTATATGTACACATTTTACAGAGAGGCTCACTTTCGCTCTACTTTTTCTCTCATTGTTTATCTTCCCACCTAACTGTTCATTTTTATTTTGGCCCTGAGTCAGGGTATTTATGGACCAGAAATAAGGTCACCCCAACATGGGAACAGAGAAGTAGAAGACGTTGAAGGAATCAGAAGCCAGGCTGAGTTCCTGGGCAAAAAGACAGCAGAAGAGAGTAGATAAATGGTCTCATGGTGTGATCTTAAGGATTACTTCATATTTTTTGGAAGGCCAGAGAAAGTTCCTGGGTCTGATAAGTAATTTTAATTTAGGCCAATAAAGTCCAACCCAATAAGGTATCATCCCTTCTACTGTCAGATGACCCTCCTTTAGTGTGATGGCTAATGGAAAGGGAGGTGTTTCTTATCTGCTATGAGGCCAGTAGGTGAGGTAAAGGTCAGTGTCAGTCTAGAGAAACATGTCCAGAATAGTTTGTCAAAGCCAGGGTACCCAAAACAAGAACGCAGGAAGCAGGGATTGATGAGGGAACAGAGGGCAAGCTGAGGACAAAGCAGAAACTGACACCCCGCAAAGCCCTCCTCCCCCACAGGATGTATGTGACATTCCTCAGGCACTCCTGGCTGCCCTAAAGGAAAAAGAAATAGTTAACCTATAGAGACCACAATCCTGCAAGACTTGAGTCTCCCTCAGTTTACAAATGTCTTAGCAGTCTACAAGAACAAAGCATTTCTATCAATAACCTAGCTTCCAGAAGGGAATGTAAATACAATTAAATGTCCTTATAATCTGCAGCCTCCAGGAACTTCCCAACTATCTTCATGTTAATGCTTTACTAGAGGGGTAAACAACCTTAACTTGACAACAGCAAGGCGTCTGGTATCCTGTGAGTCTTCTTTAACATATGAAAGTACTCTCTTGAAACCTCCCTTTTTCCTTACCTCCCCCAACCCATAGTATATAATCAGCCACCCCTCACAACCCAGGGCAGCAGCTCTTTCTGCCCACGGATCCTGTCCCCGTGCTTTAATAAACCACCATTTTGCACCAAAGACATCTCAAGAATTCTTTCTTGGCTGTCGGCTCCGGACTCCACCCCACTGAACCTCACCTATATTCCAGAACCTCATCAGTGATGATGAAAATATGAGGAACAGCTCCCATCAGGCAAATGAGAAGAGTCTGGAAGTCCAGAAAGAGGAACAGAATGCCATAGTTGGGCCCTCCTGTTCGAATGTGTGGAACAGCTCCATTTGATGGATAAATAGAAAACCTAACAGGACTTTGAAAGTCTATGTGGATAATTGCTCATTCTAGTTGGGTTCAAAAGATGACATAAAAAGATCATGGAACTTAGGAATTGAGGGTATCAACATCAAGAGACTGTTACAAAACAAAATTCAAATGAGTAAACTTTAAAGATCTTATTGGCTTTATTCAGTGATTCATGAATCACTGAAGAGTGAATCACTACCGTCTAGTAGATAGAAAGGAACACTGAAGAGCTAAACAAAATGGAAGACTTACAGGCAGAAGGGGGTACAGAACAAGGAAAGATTAGATTACTTCTTCTTTCTTTGGGGGATGGAAGGGGTCTATCAGGTGGATTATATCACCAGGAAATTCCAGATTTACTGGTTTAAGATTACATTCCTGAAAGACGTTGAAACTGTAGTTAGGTTAGATATTAAGTTTTGGTTTCGTGACATGAGCTTAGCACAAGTTGGCTCCATTTTGGGCATGTTATCTCTTTTTTAACAACCCTTATTCATGAATCATTCTAGGAACAAGTTCCCTCCCCCCTCTTTATTTCCTAAACATGATGATGAGGTAATTTCATGAATACGTGAGTAGTTATGTAGTGGCAGCTAAACAAACTAGTCTCCTAATTAGTAGCTCATAAAAATGTGTTTGCTTCAGTTTCAGTTGTCTCAAGACCATTTATGCATCCATATTGGGTATTAGTCAAAACCCCCTTTGTTGCAAAAAACTAAAATCCAAATCAAACTGTCATAAACAAGAAAGGGATTTATTAGCTCACCTACCTAAGAAAGTTCTGAAGATAGCTCACAGAACTGAATGAGGAGATACAAAAGCCAACCCCAAGGCGGGCTGTCAGAGCCAGGGAACGTAAAGCAAGGGTTGAGAGTTACAAAGTCAAAGAACCAGGGATGATGAAACGAAAGGGAACATGATCCAGCAGGCAGATGAGAAGAGTCTGGAAGAAGTCCAGAATCCGGCGCTAGAATGAGGAACTCAATGCCCTCTACTTTCCATCTATCCCTCATCTCTGCTGATCTCTGCTTCTACTTGTGTATTGTTCTCATTCTAATAGAGAATGAGAGAAACAGTCTAGCTATATATGGTAAATTAAACACCTTTCAACAACACCTGACATACATCCCAACACTAAATCCAAAAGGAGTCATCTCCCATGCACACACACTTTGAATCTAGAGAATTCTAAAACGACGACGACAACAACAACAACAACAACAACTCTAATTGGCCTAGCTTGGGTCACATGGTCCCCTGGACCAATCACTGTGGCCACTGTGTCAAATGCCCATTCCTGTGGCAAGAGAAAACAAGGCACTGTAACTGAAAATCCCACGAGAATGCATGGAATGGGGAGGTGGTGGGTGAGGAGGAGAAATTCCCCGAAGGGAAGAGAACGCGGAACCAGAAGGGGAATATGGAAGGATCATGGGCAGATGAGAATAACAGCTACCTGAGTCCTTATACACCTTCCATCCTCTGTATTACCAAAGGATGATTATTCCTGAGGGCAAGCCACATTCAACCACTGACAGCAATAGTATGAAACCATTTATCTAGTGATGTCCTTTATTTACAATTACACCCAAAAGAATACTTTTTTTAAAGAGGAAAGCTGAGAGTATTAGTAAAAGTGTAATAAAATTTAGTATTTTCATGTTGTAATCAGAGCTACAGTGGTGGAATGGAATACAGAATCACAAAGTTTCAAAGCTAATTGAGACCTCTCTTCCAATTCCTCATATTACAGGATGGGAAGCTTGGCTCTGGGGAGTTCTGTGTCCAGATAATTCCCAGGGCTTGCAAGGAAAAAGGCCAGGATCAGAACACAGATCTGTCATCCAGCCCAGCATTCTTTCCACTGGAAAGAGCAGTATTTAAATACAAATAATGGCCGATTTCTCTACTTTTAAAATGGAAGAATATGGTATATTACCTTTTTCCATGAAGAATGTCTGCTTATTCATGGAAAATTTTATTTTCTACCCGACATAACTCCTTCAACATGACACTGATTGCATGTTCCTTCAAAGTTAAGTGCACTAGTGGAGTTCCTTTCAATCATCAAAATGTACTTCATTAAAAATAAGAGAATCGAACTAAAAAATCTTACTGTCAGAAGACCACACACACACACAAATGTTTTGAAGGAAGAGGGTGTAATATATGAAGGTTTAACATGATTTTAAATAAGCTTGAATTATAAAATTTCCAAAAAACAATGCTTTATTTATATTGAAACTTTCTCATGATTTTTTATAACGCAAATACATAACAAATTTAAATCACACAACCAAGTCTACACATTGAAAAAGGAGAGTCTAATAAAATATTGCTCTTCAGTGCCAAGAAAGAATGGAATATGGAAGGCAAAATATTTGTTTTCCTGGAAACTTGAGTAAGAGTCACCTTAGGTCTATTCATTTAATGTAATTTTTTAGATAAGGCTGTTTTTTTAAAAGGGAATTTTTAATATTTCAGGCATTATTTATGACAGTAGAATTAGTTTAAAGATAATAATAGTCCAATTTATACTCACATCAATCACAAGGCCTCTTTAATTCAATTCAATACATATTTTTTGACTCTCCCCAACTTTGAGGTCTTTTAAGGGATAAAAAGATAAGGCACCCACTCATGCATCCAATCAACATATATTATCTCTGTGCCAGGCACTGAGATAGGAATAAAGGGTGAAAAAAAATGAGTATGTATAATCCACTGTAGAAAAGGAAAAATTCTTCTTACTACCACCCTCCTAGGTTCTCTGGCTGGGGCCCTATAAACTGGACTGACAAAAGACAGATTAACAAAAGAAAAGCACACAAATTTATGTATGAAAAGTTTTATATGACATGAGAACCTTCTTAAGGAAATGAAGACAGGAAGAAACAGTTAAAGTTGAGTGTTTTTGTACTGGGTTTGATGAAGAGTGGAAAGTGGTGGAAAATGTGATAGGACGAAAGGCCATGAACTAAGGGTAGTGAATTGGGGGAAACTTAGCAAGTCCTCTTCATTCAGATTCCTCCTTGTGTCCTTCCACCTTTCGGAAAAGGATGCTCCCTTCCTCCAGGTATTGGGAGGCCTCCTCTCACTTGAGAGTCTTATTATCTGCCTCAGAGTAGAAGGGGGAGGTCAGAGAGTCCTTCTTGCAGCTGCCTTTTTTCAAATCCTTTCAATTTAAAATATTCAATGTGCCAAGGCACCATATTTTGTGGTAGAATGTTCTGAATCTCAATCATTACTTTCAAGGAACTGCTAAGTCCAAGGGGGCAGACAAGGGAACAGAAACTTAGTAGGATGCACTTAAGAGGACAGGGAGGCAGAGAAGAGACATTCTAATTCTGCCTTTGTGTCAGGAGTGGCTTCCCAAAATTTGAGACTGCTGAGTTCCAAAGAGGGATTCCTGAAGCAGTTATCATGGTACCCCACCCACATCCACCGGTCGTCATCCTATGCAGACGGTCTCTTTGTGCAAGTACCTAGACTTTCTGCTTCAGGGCCCTCTCAATCTACAAGAGCAAGCTTGTCCCTTACACCAGATAGGTGGGGAGAACAAGGGAGTTACAGCTGTGAGAAGCAGCCCTCAACCAGTGGATAATGGGATCTTGTGGATAAATATCCCAACTTCTTCACCCTTGGAGGGGCTCATAATGCCCCCTGAGGGATAGAGCCCAGTTGTCCATGGGAATAACCTGCTCATTAATACATGTCATATTAGCTCCCTTCCTGTCCTATCTTACTTTCCTAAACCCCTTCCAGTACTTCCTGGTATTCTCCCAAATAAACCACTTGTACTCAAATCCTCACCTCATAGCCTACTTCTGGGGAGGCTGACCTAAGGAAATATACAAAGCAACTGGGAGATCTATTCATAAGCTAAATAAATCATGGTGGTTTTAAACCACTAAGTTTTGGAGTGTTACTGTTATGCAACAAAAGTTAATTGATATAATCCAAAAAATAAAAAGAACCAAGAAAAGACTACACTTGAGGTATGTAGAAAATCAATAGAGCAGCGATTCTCAAACTCCACCTTGGATCAGAATCACCTGGAGGACTGATTCAAACACAGATTGCTGAGCCCTACCCCCAGAGCTTCGGATTCAGCTGATCCAGGTTAAGGTTTAAGAATTTTCATTTCTAACAAGTTCTCAAATAATGCTACTGCTGCTGGTCCAGGGACTACACTTTGAGACTCACTGGAATTCACAGAAGCCAAAAGACAAAGTATTTCTAGAGCAGTATTCAACTCTTTAAAATGCTACTGAGAGATCTAGTCAAATGAAGACCAAACAATAACTACAGAATTTCATTAATTATGACCAATGGTGACATTGACAATAGCAATTTCAGAGGGATGGTGGGTTTGGCAGCCAGTTTGGAGTAAGCTGGGAAGAGAATGGGAGGTGAGAAAGTGAAGACAGCACAGAGACAGCTCTTGCAACAAAAATGTTGGAGGAGTAAAGGGAAATACAGGGTCAAGAAGATTTTAATTTGGGGAAGTTGGGGATACTACGGTGGGTTTGTACGCTTATGGTAGAAATCCAGTGGAGAAGAAAAAAGTGATGTACAAAAGAGAAAGGCTAACGGAGGAAGTAGTCCTTGGGGATGGAGGCAGAGCACCTGTGATAGAAGAAGGCATATAGGGGCACCTGGGTGCTGCAGTCATTAAGCGTCTGCCTTCGGCTCAGGGCGTGATCCCGGCATTATGGGATCGAGCCCCACATCAGGCTCCTCCACTATGAGCCTGCTTCTTCCTCTCCCATTCCCCATGCTTGTGTTCCCTCCCTCGCTGGCTGTCTCTTTCTCTGTCAAATAAATAAATAAAATCTTAAAAAAAAAAAAGAAGAAGGCATATAATTTCCATCATAGCAGGGTGAAGAATGGCAAATATTGAAAAGATGGCTTTCTGTCTAATGACTTCAGTTTTCTCAATTAAGTATGAGATGTCATAAGCTGAGAGTGTGGGGAGGGAAAGGAGGATAGAAGCATTAGGGGAAAAGATAAGAGATTCTAATCTCTTGAATTGAAAACAAATCTCCTTCCTCCTTGAAATAAAGTGTCGGTCAACATGAATGACACTTAGGGACAAAACATAGGACAATGACATGGGACGTTTATTTCATGCAAATAATTTGCATACCTTGTACCTAGATGAAAATGGAATTGAGTATGCATGTTAGTGAATCAGAACTCAGTAATTTTCCAGTTTTGCTTGCTTTGAAAAGATTCTGGATATTTTTCAGGAATGCATGAGAATTTTGACAACCAAGGATGGCCGGGAATTACTTACAATGGTATGGGATGATTTCTGGAATATGTGAAGGTGAAGTTGCAGTCTGCCATGTCCAGTGGCCCGAACTAGCACCCTGATTACAACTGCACTATGAAGTCTCACATCAGAAAGAACAGGCTTTCAGTTTGGGATTTAATACAATTTTAAGATCTAATTCTTAGTGATTCATGAAATATGACTATTAGGAAGATGGTCTTATAAAAATTGTCCATCCAAAACTGTGTGTGAGAGCTGCTTAAATGTAATGTCTGATATATTTTCACCGGTTGATTTTATATTTGCTTTAGTTTTTTAGTATTTAAAAAATATGTTTTCTGGTTGACTTTTTTAGTTTGCTAACAATTTTGAGAGTGCTAAGTGAGATAGTGTGTATATATATATATATATATTCATATCAAATATTTATATATATACTATATATACCAAGTATATATATATATATATATAACTACTGATGAGATTAACATCAAGTTAGAGATTAATAAATGTATACTCAGACTCATGAAAAAGTTCCTTTTGTCAGTAGTCTGACCTAAGTGGTTTGGCTATTTCTAAAGACGAGTGGGACAGATCTCTATCCTCTGGCATTGGAGACCTCCTATGAAACCAACATTTATTTTTTTAATGTCCCATTCCATGCACTAGGGCCTTTGTATCTTACTTCCAAGAGCAACCCAGGGCTTCTGTGAAGTGAGCTGGTACCAAGTCCTGTATGTGGTGCAAAAGATGGGGTTTGTAGAGAGAGAGAAACCAGAGGAGCCCCTCATGACAACAACCACAGTTTCCAAATAGGTCTTCTAAGGAGATTTAAGAGAGCACTATATAACAGGTCATTCGAGAATGAAAAAGTAAAAATGAGCGTCAGGCATGCTCTCACAACTTCGCCTTTGAAGCACTTATCCCAAATGTAATCAATGAAGTGATTATGTAATTATTTGTGTAATGTTTGGCATGCCCCTCTGACTGAAAGTTCTGTGATGGCAGGACGAGGTCTGTTTTGCTCACCACAGTATTTTCGGGACATAGGCCAGTGCCCAGCACACAGAAGACATGCAATAAACTTGATGACAGAGTCAGCAGTGAAGGCATTCTGATACAAAGAAGGACACAGGATGGCCAAGCAGATCGTTAAATGAAAAACAAAGAGTGCTGCTTAGAAAGAGAAGGTTGAAATGCATGAACTGTCTTGAGCTGTTCAAACTCAAATATCTAGAGCAGGAGTTTTACAGTTCTTAAAACTAATATTTTCCCCGACTATCAGAATTGTCATTCTCTAGTTATGGGGTTTGTTCTATTGTCCATGGTGATTTGGCCTTTGGGTACCTTTGTGCTCTTCTTTGGATGAAAACCCATTTCCCCTTTTTCAGAATCCATGCTATGCAGTGAGAAGTGACCAAAAGGTTGTAAATAGGAGAATGGCCTGATCAGATTTGGACTGTTAAGAAATCACCCTGGGTAATACATAAAGTATCGAGAAAGAACTTGGAACCAGAATTCTCACTCTTTTTTTCACCTGGCTCCTGTTTTCATAGTCCTGAGCTTTTGTTCATATTATTCCCTACACCTAAAATGCCTACATTCGTTAGTTGATGGGTCTGGACGCATGTAGTGGCTTACACAATAGGAGTTTTTTTCCCTTCTCATGAAATAGTTGAGGTAGGTAGGAGGTCCAAGGGTAGTGGAGCAGACCTATTCCATGAGGGCACCCAAAAACCAGGGCTCTTCCAGCTATCATCTCTGACATTCTGTGCTGTCCTTATCATCATGGTCTAAGATGATTTGATACCATAATCACATTCTAATCAAGAAGATGAAGAAAGGTGGATAGAGGAGTGGATAAAGGCATGCCTCTTTCCTTTTATGGATGGGTTGCCTAAGTTTCTGTCTTTCTGGCCATCTCATTGGCCAGAGCTTAATCACATGACCACAACTAGCAATTAGGGAGGCTGGGACAAATGTAGTCTTCATTCTGGGAGGCCATGTGATGGGCTAAATGCAAGAGGCAGGTTCCTTTCTTTTTTTTTTTTTTTTAAGATTTTATTTATTTATTTGACAGAGAGAGAGACAGCCAGCGAGAGAGGGAACACAAGCAGGGGGAGAGGAGGAGGCAGGTTCCCAGTGGAGGAGCCTGATGTGGAGCTCGATCCCAGAACCCCGGGATCACGCCCTGAGCCAAAGGCAGATGCTTAACGACTGAGCCACCCAGGTGCCCTAGATTCCTTTCGTTTGAAAGGAAAGACTGAATATTGACTGACAAGTAGCCATCTCTGCCATAGTACTTTCTTTTCCCTCCCAAACTATTAAAATCCTTTCTACCCTTCAGAGTATGGTCTAATTCAAATTTCACATTCTCCATGAAGCAACAGCCATGTGAGTGTATAAAGATCAGGGCGTAGAGAGCCAGGGAGTAATGAGTTTGTTTTCACTGAGTTTAAGGCACTGGAGGGCATGATTCAGAGATCTACAATCAAGATTCTGAGGACAGTGAAGTAAAAATCAAAGTTTGAACTCCTTCAAACATAATGTGTAACCTTAAGTTTTTTGAGATGTCTCTCCCCACTTCTAGTGGTGAATGATAGCACAAAGGTTTGCCCTTACCTAACACATGCTCTCAAAGTTCCTTCCAGCTCCCAAATTCCATGAACCTTAGTTTATAAAATAGGGAAACCTCAAAGAACTCTGATCTAAGACAGATCAAAAGGTATTGGTCATGACCAAAGACTCCACTAACCCTAGGTGTCACTTGTTCCATTTTCTTGCCAAGAGTTGGGAATGAGTCCTTTGACTTTCTGCTACTTGTGGCTTTCCTTTTGTTACTAAGATTGGAAACCAGCTGTCACCTCTCATTTGGCTTCTGGTTCCCATGTTCCATTGACCAGTCCTCCAGAAGTGCTTTGGGGAAGTCAAGCATTCTCTTGGATATTTGTAAATTCTAGGTGGACAGATAGACAAATCACATGGGGACCCTCAGATCAATTGCTTTAGGTATATTTATTTTATTTTAATTTTTTAAAGATTTATTTTTCTTTATTTGAGAGAGAGAGAGAGAGAGAGTGGCGGGGGGGGGGGGGGGGGGGGGGGGGGGGGGGGGGGGGGGGGGGGGGGGGGGGGGGGGGGGGGGGGGGGGGGGGGGGGGGGGGGGGGGGGGGGGGGGGGGGGGGGGGGGGGGGGGGGGGGGGGGGGGGGGGGGGGGGGGGGGGGGGGGGGGGGGGGGGGGGGGGGGGGGGGGGGGGGGGGGGGGGGGGGGGGGGGGGGGGGGGGGGGGGGGGGGGGGGGGGGGGGGGGGGGGGGGGGGGGGGGGGGGGGGGGGGGGGGGGGGGGGGGGGGGGGGGGGGGGGGGGGGGGGGGGGGGGGGGGGGGGGGGGGGGGGGGGGGGGGGGGGGGGGGGGTGGGGGGCAGAGGGAAAAGGAGAGAGAGTCTGAGCACAGAGCCCAATGTGGGGCTCGATCACATGACCCTGAGATCATGACCTGAGCTGAAACCAAGAGTCAGATTCTTAATGGACTGCACCACCCAGGTACCTTTAGGTATATTTATTTAGGGCTGATTTGAAATACCATTAAATAACCTTTTAGCTAATCAACACCATAAAAAATCTTTATTAGTCATTAGGATCAAATAACATTTAGTGACTACTTAGTTAGAAAGGGTTTAAAAAAAAAAAACTAAAATGTTCCCCATGGTTCTTCCAAGTCAGATTGAAACTGATAATGCAATATTCTCACAAAACTCATATTATTTTAAATACACAATTATTTTAAAAATACAAGTATTTTAAAAATAATGACTTGTTTGGTATAGTTATAGAAAAGAATAAGGCCCGAGGAAAGAGAGACAGACCATGGAGTGAATTGCAAACAGGTGGTCCAACTGAATCTATGAGGTGAAACAGCAGAGAGAAAGGGGTTGGACATGAAAAATATCCCAGTTTGTTTACCAGCAATCAAAGGCTATGATGGTAGATTTTAATATAAAGATAGGATCATGGTAAACTGCCTCCTCTGAGCTTATCCCCAAAACAGATGCAAATGCTTGTAGTCCTATCTCTAGAGTCTAGATAGCAGCCTTGCCTGAGTAAGGGGGAAATGTCAACTAAAACTGTGCGTTGGGGTGTATGTGTGTGGCAGGGGGAGTCTGATGGGGTTGTGGGCTAAGAATTCCAGAATTAAAACCAAATAAGAATGAGATGATTAAAGTAGGACAAGTGAAATATAGGTAGGTGTCAGGGCTCATGAAACAAGAAATCTGAAAAAAATCAAAATAAAAAACGGAGACTATTGTTAAATAATTTCATCTCAGAAATATACTTTTTGCTGATTTGGGCAACGAGAGTGATTATCCTTGTTTAAGAACAATGGGGGCTGAGTTTTGGACAGTGACTACAGGCTAATTTATAAGAGAAGACATCTCAGAAAAAAAGATGGCATATGGTACATTTATCTCTTTTA
>NW_024423319.1:112626925-112630839 GCF_017311325.1 Ursus maritimus
GGGGGGGGGGTAGGGGCAGAGGGAAAAGGAGAGAGAGTCTGAGCACAGAGCCCAATGTGGGGCTCGATCACATGACCCTGAGATCATGACCTGAGCTGAAACCAAGAGTCAGATTCTTAATGGACTGCACCACCCAGGTACCTTTAGGTATATTTATTTAGGGCTGATTTGAAATACCATTAAATAACCTTTTAGCTAATCAACACCATAAAAAATCTTTATTAGTCATTAGGATCAAATAACATTTAGTGACTACTTAGTTAGAAAGGGTTTAAAAAAAAAAAACTAAAATGTTCCCCATGGTTCTTCCAAGTCAGATTGAAACTGATAATGCAATATTCTCACAAAACTCATATTATTTTAAATACACAATTATTTTAAAAATACAAGTATTTTAAAAATAATGACTTGTTTGGTATAGTTATAGAAAAGAATAAGGCCCGAGGAAAGAGAGACAGACCATGGAGTGAATTGCAAACAGGTGGTCCAACTGAATCTATGAGGTGAAACAGCAGAGAGAAAGGGGTTGGACATGAAAAATATCCCAGTTTGTTTACCAGCAATCAAAGGCTATGATGGTAGATTTTAATATAAAGATAGGATCATGGTAAACTGCCTCCTCTGAGCTTATCCCCAAAACAGATGCAAATGCTTGTAGTCCTATCTCTAGAGTCTAGATAGCAGCCTTGCCTGAGTAAGGGGGAAATGTCAACTAAAACTGTGCGTTGGGGTGTATGTGTGTGGCAGGGGGAGTCTGATGGGGTTGTGGGCTAAGAATTCCAGAATTAAAACCAAATAAGAATGAGATGATTAAAGTAGGACAAGTGAAATATAGGTAGGTGTCAGGGCTCATGAAACAAGAAATCTGAAAAAAATCAAAATAAAAAACGGAGACTATTGTTAAATAATTTCATCTCAGAAATATACTTTTTGCTGATTTGGGCAACGAGAGTGATTATCCTTGTTTAAGAACAATGGGGGCTGAGTTTTGGACAGTGACTACAGGCTAATTTATAAGAGAAGACATCTCAGAAAAAAAGATGGCATATGGTACATTTATCTCTTTTAGAACTGAGGAGAATTTACTTATACAAATATTTATATGTTATACCTTAATTTAGTGCAATATGAATTGTATTAATTTGGGAGGGGGGCATCTTTCTAAAGGCCACAATAAAGATATAGGGTATTATGCAAGGACATAACATTTAAGTTTTAGCGCCAAATAATATTCATTCTAGTCTAGCACAACCCAAATGTCATAGAGATGAGATTCATAGTTTCTTCAAGTGAGTAAGAACCTCAAAGATTTTTTAAATCAACTTAACCATCACCACTGCCTTTTTACAATGTATTACTTGAATCACTCAACTTTAATTCGTGATAGGAAACATTACAAAGAGGTAGACTTTTCTAAGTTGTTACACAATTAATAAACCTCACATTAAAGAATACAGTAGAAATATTAGAATTTCGCAAAACAAAAAACACTATAAGAGACTGTTCAGTATCACAAGATGTGCTGAGTGACAAGGAAGAGAATTATTAATAAGACCACATTATGTTCACTTTAGCAAAAAAGAAAAAAGACCCTCATAGTTTAAACTTCTTCCCTTCATCTCTGAGGAAAGAAAATTTGATATATTCAGGTACATTGTGTTCCATCTGTGTGCTGAAGATTATATATTTAAGGCTAAAGGTACTCTATAGAGGAAAAAATTTATATATATAATTTAAAAGTAATTCACTTAGCATAATACTCTCTAGCTCCAACCACATCATTGCAAATGGTTACCAGAGGGGAGGGGGATGGGTGAAATAGGTGATGAGGATTGGGGAGGGCACTTGCGATGAGCACCTGGTATTGTCTGTAAATGTTGAATCACAAAATTCTACATCTGAAACTAATATTACACTGTATGTTAACTAACTGGAATTTAAGTAAAAATTAATAATTAATTAATTAATTAATAAAAACTTGAAAAAAACTTGATAAATCAATATTGTAAAGGGAAAAAAAGTAATTCAGTAGATGGTTTCCATATAGAATAAATAAAAGCAGAAGAGAAAGTAAAATTTAAACAAAGTAGGACTGATCAGATTTTACTCTTTTGAGGGGGAGGGGAAGGGGAAGGAAAATTGAATGCATAACCTTGACAGGCGTGGAACTATGCAAAAGCTTAAAACGTTTCTGTATACAAATTGAGAAAAATTTTAAACTATTAAGTCACTACTTTAAAACAACTCCCTAAAGTTGATTTCTCATGCTGAGCTTCAAATATTATTTTATAGACACACACACAAAAATAGTGCTTTTATAAAAGGCAAGGTAATTTATGCCCAAATTTGTAAAGGAAATACAAGCAGGGGGTTCTACTGCCTTTTCCCAGAAACACTGACACTGAGACCCAGGATGAACCTCTGAACCTTCCTCTGCATCTCTATGATAGGAAGAGGTTAAATTAAACTAAAAGAAAGATCTAAGGACCATCTTTTTCTTCAGATGCTTTTATTTCATAAAATAAAAAGCAAGTAGTTGAGGAAATTTTTACCTTTATTGAAAAAATTGTGCATAATATTATTTAAATTCTTTTTATTTTTTTAAATAATGTGGGGCTCAAACTCACAACTGTGAGATCAAGATCTGAGCTGAGATCAAGAGTCAGATGCTCGACCAACTGAGATGCCCAGGCGTCCCTATTTAAATTCTTTAATAAGTAGTTTTCACGTAAGTCAGTTAGCTCAGTGCCACGTATGGGGTATGTGCGTGCATACATAACGACTTCATACATCCAGCTGTTCAGACCAGACCCTTGCAGTAATCCATCACTGCCTCCTCCATTTTCCTCATCTCCAAAATTAATTCTTCAGTGAATCATGGCAACTCTACCTTCAAAGCAGATCCCACATTTGACCACTTCTCACTGCTGCCACTGCCACCATCACTGTCCAAGCCTATCAATTCCCCCAACTGCCAGAGCCTCCTAACTGGTTTCTCCACTTTCTCTTCCTATAGCTCCCTGGTCTGTCCTCCACAGAGTAACCTTAAAGAACTTTGTAAAACCAAATCAAACCACGTCAGTCTCCTGCTCATAACCCTTCAATGGCCGTCCCTGTCATACTCAGAATAAAACCCAGACTCCTTCCCAAGGCTGAACAGTTTTATATAATTTAGTCCACGCTTTTCTCTCTCTCACTCTCATTCTGCTCTGGCTACCCCACACCCACCCAAATCTTCATCCTGGTCTCTATAGGTGTCAAATATTGTGCCTTCAGAGATGCTGTCCCTGACCCCCTCACCAAAAACAGCTACCAGCTGCCCACTCAGTGTCCATCTCTTCCTGCTTTTTTTCCCCATAATATTTGTCATTCACTTTATATATTTATGGCGGGTTTTCTCACGAATATATTACTATATTCTTGATTGTAAAATTTATTAATTGTGTGACAGCCTAGAAAAGTCTATTTATAATGTTTTCTAAAACACAAATAAAAGTTTAATGGTTCCAATATGAATTTAAAGTAAATAACAGGTCTCAGTTTGAGGCGCCTGGCTGGCTCAGGCCTTGATTGTAAAATTTATTAATTGTGTGACAGCCTAGAAAAGTCTATTTATAATGTTTTCTAAAACACAAATAAAAGTTTAATGGTTCCAATATGAATTTAAAGTAAATAACAGGTCTCAGTTTGGGGCGCCTGGCTGGCTCAGTCAGTGGAGCATGCAAATCTTGATCATGGGGTTGTGAGTTCAAGCCCCAAGTTGGGTGCAGAGATTACTTAAAGAGAAAAAAAAGAAAAGAAAAGAAAAGAAAAGAAAAGAAAAGAAAAGAAAAGAAAGAAATTGTAAACGTAATTGAAAAAAATAATAGGTCTCAGTTTCTTTTATCTTCAAAATGGCAGTGGTGGTGATGAGG
>NW_024423319.1:112630846-112639189 GCF_017311325.1 Ursus maritimus
TGAAAATCTTCATTGTCTAACTTCACTAGGATGCAAGTTCTATGAGGACACAAACTTTGTCTTATTCACTTCTATATCCCCAGTCCATGTAATAGTGTCCAGCATTACGATAATGCCTAATAAGCACTAACAAAGTTATTTAACTGATGAATTAATAAGTGAACGTATATATACTTACATATGTACTGACCCCGGGGCAGCTGCAAAACCTGGGTTCACTACCTCTGGCCACATCCATTTACCTCTGTTCCATAGAAATGTTATCATTTCCTAGTTTTATGTGATGTGAAAATGAACTCTTCCCAAATAAAGAATTCGTTCAAACACAGTGGCATAAGAAGTACTGGAATCTGTGGGAATACACACCACAGTGCAGACCCCAGACGGGCACTGCTCCGGAAAGGAGAAGAGATGGGGTCAGGGAATCTTCGAGAGGTGGGGGCACCTCAGCAAATGAGGTAAAGCAAAGGGGGAAGCAAATTCTAGCACAGAACAGAGAGAACAGACCAGCTGACAACCAAGTTGGTCAGCTGGATGGTGACATGTCTCTCTGAACCGAGAGTACATGAAGGGAAACAGGTTTGAAGAGAAAGATGGGGAGTTTAATTTTGATCATTTTTCCTGCCTTTGCACAATGTACCAGTTCAATGGTATAACTAACTGATCAGTGCTCTAGCTGGCAACAGCTCTAGGAAACAAAACCCAACAAAAATATTTCTTCATTCTTTTTTTTGGTTTTTAATTTTATTTATTTATTTGAGAGAGAGCAAGCATGCACAAGCAGGGGAAGGGGCAGAGGAAGACAGAGAATCTCAAGCAGACGCCCTGCTGAGTTCAGGAGCCCGACGCGGGGCTCGATCTCACAACCCTGATATCATGACCCGAGCTGAAACCAAGAGTTGGATGCTTAACCCACTGACCCAGCCAGGTGCCCCTACTTCTTTGCTCTTCATGCGGTAGGCCCATTAGTTATCCATCTTGTAATCTCTGCAGCTTGGTGCAGTGCCTGCCACATAATAACTGCTTAATTTCTTGAATTGAATTACACTAAATCTTCTGATAGATGCATTTTCATAGGCTTTTTGGTAAAGTTTCAATTAATTCCAGGTTGACAAATGAGAATTGCTTTTCTTTCCTTTTCTTTAAAGGTCTCTAATAACATCCTAAGATCCTCTTCTTGAGTTTCTATACATTCTTCTACACATTTTTACCTCCATGTCAATAAGCACCTTCTTTGCATAGCATATGATATGCTGCATAAATAGGTATACTTATGGGAATATTTATTCTCTTCTGATTCAAACATGTGCCAAATACAAAGATCCAGCTTTAGAACAGGAATCAGTAAACGTTTTTCTATACAGGCCCATATAGTCTCTATCAAAACTACTCAACCCTGGCATTGTAGCACAAAAAGAGCCACGGACAATACATAAACATGTAAAAATACATGGTCATGTTTCAATAAAACTTAACTGCAAAAACAGGAAGCAGGCTGTATTTGACTCTCAGGCTGTAGGTTGCCAACCTCTGCTACAGAGTCATATAAATACAAGTATATATAGGCATACAGATATATACATGTAAATAATACATAGATATGTACAAATTATAAAACTAATTTTAGCAATTTTGAGGAAGAAAAAAGATCAAGATCATATTCTTACAAGACTGACTGAAATAAAACCTTTTCTAAACTATACTACATTCGTTTCTCTTTTATATTTAACAACATCAGATTCAAAGCACACCCCATGAGAAAAGACCAGGGGATCATTTCTGGCCTTCCTCACTGCCAGCATTCCCCGATGTTATTGACAAGTGTTCTCTTTTGAAAAGCCTGCAGCCCAAATAATTCCTTTCATCTTCATTTTCACAGAGCAAGTTAATACCTAATTAAAATGCCAACTCAATTAAAGATGAAAATCTCAAGTTAGTATTGACACCATTGAAAAAAAGGGCTAACTTCTCAGACTTTGAATGATTTTTTTTATAGTTTTTAAAGAAACCCAAATCTAATATTGTTTGTTATGTTACCCACCAACCGGGGAGATAGGACTGAGTCACCGGGATCTGTCTCTCTCTGTGCTATAAAAAGAAGCTTAATGTTCTGGTCAGGAACCACTGAAACTTAGTATTGATTTTCCGTGCTCAATTTCTCTTCTAAGTCTTGGTCTTTCACTTGAAGATAATTTCATTACTATCAGGAAGCCTGGGCAACATAAAATGAACAGTAGGAAACTAAGTTCTTTAAATGGATTTGGCCTCTTACTTCCATCTCCTAACTTAGCCAGACTGGTTTCCTCAGTTAGAGCACAGTTAGAGCTTCACCACTTCTAGAGGAATATCCTTTTGAACATATATAGTGCTTTTAGAAGAATTTGAAACTACCTCTCATAGCAAACAATCAACTGAACACCCATGGGCAAATTGGAAAGATCTTGCTTCTAGACTTCTCTCTATGTATTTGATTTATTGATATCTGAGGCTCTTGCCAATTATTGGCAGAAACGAATTGGTTCAATGACAATTCAATCCCCTGGTTTTTTTTGTGTGGTAGCAACTCTTGAGCAACCATGCTCTTAATCACATCTCTCCCAGAAGAAGGCTGGGCAAAAAGATTTTTGTAAAAGTTTGGTCTTCAAAGGGAAAAAACAAAAACAATGAGAATGTCCAACAATAGGGAAATTGTTATGGCAAATTCATGTGGAATATTCATTCACTGTTCTTGCAACAAATGTTTATTAGGCACCTGTTATGTGCCAAGCACTTTTCAGATAATGGGGAAAACAAAAGTGAACAAGACCAAAAGGATCTCTGATCCCTGCCCTCTTGGAACTTAATTCCAAAGGAGAAAAACAGCAAAAGCCAAGTAAATAGGTAAGTGAATAAAGATAATTTCACCAAGTGGCAAGTGCTAAGAAGGAAAAAATGTGATGTTCTGGAAGCGTTAGAAAGCAAAGAAATGTCTTTTCATAAGTTTAGTGGTAAAAGTTAGACCATAAAACATTTAGATCCCGACTATATAAAATCATATATTTAAAATATCCTTGAAGAAAATGTTTTAATATTAATAAAAATTAGCTCTGAGTTGTGGGATTATGGATATCATTTCTGATAGGATAGGCTAGGTCTTGCTGCAGTCATAAATAACTTTACTTTTTGGGGGCTTTAAACAACAAACGTTTATTCTTTACCATCCAGGTTCTGTTGATGGTTCTAGGTGACTCTCTTAGACAGCTGTCATCTATCCAAAGGCTCAGTGTTACATGGCCATACCAGTGTGAGTTTCCATGGTCACTGAGGCAGGGGTAGACAGAGGTGGGGATTCAGACACTGGCAATTACATGCTTTTACTCATCAGTGACACATGAACTTCCACTCACACTTCATTGGCCAATGCAAGTCTCGCGATAGTGCCTACTTCAAGGGGGTGGGGAAATACTATCCAACATGTGCCTGGAAGGAAATGAGAAGCAGTGACTGGTGCACAGGGTAACATGGACCCACAAATATTTTTTACTTTCTTTTTTATACTTTTCTGTGTTTTTCATATTGGTTTAGTGAACATGTATTTGCTTATGACTGAGAAGGAAAAGGTTTTTCTATAAAACAAAACTGACTCAGATCAAAAGCAAATTATTCTGTGATGAGGTAATTCCCCGTGGGGAACTATTCTCAAACTTTGAAATACCACTCATACCCCTCAACAAGAAGAGGTAGCCTGTGGCTTTCTGATCAATTCATCAAGTTCTTAGAAGTTATAGGAATTAAACATTTATTGGGTGCCCTTTCCTTTAAAGGCTTAGATATGCCTATAGTTATTCAATATAATATGGTTTTAATAACAGGATTGGAAGAGGTCACAATGTGATCATTTCTGAATTTGGGGTCCTGTCCTCTGTAGGCTAGCATCTATACGTTAGTCTTGACTACCCCATTAAACATTCTGGCAGAAGAGAAAAAAGAAACTAAGACAGCTCTGGCCTGCAGTCAGTTCTAGATGAGAAGGAAGTGAGGGCAGAACCTCTTCCCAGCATGCAGCACACTTCTGTGCACTTGTTCTTGGCAAGTGCTTAATCCATTTTGGTTAAAATGACTTTAGAAAATTAAAGCATCATAAGAAACAGACACTGGACCAAAAACTAAGTGTTTGGTTATTTTATAGCAGTGATTCTCAACTGGAAGTGATTTTGCCCTCAGGGGACATTTGCTGAAGTCCAGAGACATTTGTGGTTGTCACAACTTTTAGGAGGGGGAGCAGGGAGGGTGCTGTTGGCATCTAGTGAGTACAGGCCAGGGAAGCTGCTGAATGTCTTGCAATGCACAGGACAGTATCCCCTGCCACACACACATACACAACAGAGAATTATTCTGTTCCAAACGTCAACAGTGCCGAGGTTAAGAAAGCCTGCTTTAGGTCAGGTTCAGAGCTGTTGCCTGAGGGCATCTCTGAGATCCAAAATCACCCCAGAAACTGAAGTTTTCTGCTCATTTGTCCATCAACCAACAGAATCCTTTCAGCCTCCTAGATTCCCACTATATTCTCACTGACTTTCTGGAATAGGGTGAGGTGGCTTTGTCTTCCCCTCCTCTCTCAGCGTTAAGAAGTCTATACACACTGACGTCCTAATATCCCTCTACATGGAAGCCCGGTGTTGATATGCGGCATTAGTCATCGAATCTCACAGAAGCTCATCAGTGTCTCCAGCCAAATCTTCCTCTTTGTTCTGATTTAAATAAAGCCTTTTTAAAAGGGCTCTTCTAAAAGCAATCCAATAAGATGCTACAAAGTATGCCAAATCCAATTACTTTCTGCCTTCTTGTCTACTATTTGGAAAAACCAGTCCTCCCTAAGCCACTAAGGTCATTCACAAAACATGCCAAGGTGACCACATTAAAGGAAGTGGAATCTTAATGAAGGCCCTGACACCCACAAGGTACTAATGAGAGGGCAGGATTGGCCTCTTAGTCAGGAGTCTCAAGTGTGCCCAGAATATTAACAGACATATTTTATTCCGAGGCAAATGGCTCTCTCACAACAACAGAGATGATCCACTAATGTCTGATTCAGATGCTTTGTCACAGAATGACTCAACAGAGCTGATAATGAGTTCCGCAACAGTTTACAGCAGGAACAATACTGGCTCTCAACGTGTTCTCTGTTTTCACGCAAGCAGTTTTCTTTTGGCTCAGAAGCTGATCTGTGGTCCACTCTGATGATGTTTTCTACCTCTCACCAAGCAAAGTGCATTAACCTGGCGGGCCAGGAGCATTAAGGATGCTATGGAAGCCACAGGTGAGGAACGGAAGAGGGAGTCTTCATAGATGGTGCTCTCTCCCTGTGTAGTCCAACTCACTTAGCCAAGACATTGAGGGTAAAATGCTAAAAACAAGTGCATTTATTTTCTGTGATGTAGAACAAATTACCACAAACTTAGTGGCTTAGAACAACATACATTTATTATCCCACAGTGTTCACAGGTCCTTAGCTGGGTCCCCTGCAATCAAAGTGTCTCATCAGAGACTCATGGACTTCTTCCAAGCTCACTCAGGTTGTGGGCAGAATTCAGGTCCTTGTAGTTGGACGACAGAGGCTCTCAACTCCTAGAGAGCATCCCTTTCCATAGTTGTTCACAATATGGCTGTTTGCTTCTTCAAGGCTGGGAGGAGAGCATCGCACCTGCCTCAAGTCTCCTCTTTCAGGCAAGGTCTGCACCCTCTTTTATAGGGCTTTCGTGGTTAGATCAAGACCACCCTGGATTTTCTCCCTTTTGATTAACTCAGAGACAACTGCTTGGGGACCTTCATTACATCTGCAAAATCCCTTCACCTTTGCCATACCCACGCTCAAGGGAGACAATTACACCAAGGTGTGGATTCCAGGGGGTGGGAATTATGGGAATCACCTTAGAACACTGCCTCCCACAACAAACTTGTGCATGTTGAAGCTGACTGCACTGACTGAGAAAGAGAGTATATAATGTTGGGTGTCAGAGTTCGTATCCTATCTAATAGAATGACAGCTTAGAATAAGTCAAAAGTAGCAAAAAGGAACTTGAGACCCATACTTAGCTTTTAACACAGGAGAACTAGCTTAAAAGCAGTTCCCGGAAAAAAGGACTTGGGTTTTAATTGTTTATAAGCACAATAAGTAATGTTTGCATAATGTGATTTTTTAAAAGCTCAAAATGTAATTTACAGAGCAATAATAAATATATAGCGCCCAGATCAAAAAAGAAAACATGAACAGTGAGCTTGGTATCACACATGCCAAACTGCATCTGGAAGATTATTTTGGCAGTTCCAGGTTTGACATTTTAAGCTGAACATTACTCAAAGGAAACCTTGAAATCAAATCATATGAAAAATGCTTGAAGGAACTATGGATGTTTATAAAAGAAACTGAAGAGGAAACAGAATTGCAACTGTGTACAAGTTGAGGAAACAGAAGTGAGAGTCACAGATGAGAGTTACAAGAAAACTTATTTCCCTTCAGTATAAGAAACAGAGTTCTAATATGTAGAGCTGTATACAAAGGAAATAACTTGTGGGAAAGAGAACTAATATTCAAAGCTAATCCCATCCATGGATGCTCTTGATTCCTTTCCTACCTCCATTAATTATGTCCTTTCTCACTTTTACCTTTACCCAGCCCACCTTCTCATTGGTGATAATGCACAGGTTTTTCCCATCATATACATAAAGTAAACTGCCTTGGCCTCACATTCCACCAAACCACTGCCTCTTTCTCCCATCCCGTTTGAAGTCTGGCCCTCTGAGAGAGTGGTATGTGCTTGTGATCTGCCCTCCATAGCCTTCACTCCTCTGTCAGTCCACCCAGTCTGGCTTTAGCCCCACCAAGCCACCCAAACAAATCTTTGTAATGTCACTTTGGATAAATGCTCTTTGCGATTTTTCTTGCATGACACTATTGACCACATCCTCCTTTTTGAAATAATCTTCCCTTGGTTTCTCCAGTATTATACTTTCTTGCCACTTCTCAGACTCCTCTGGTCACTCCTCTAAGCCTCCTCTGTGGTCTCCCTCACATCTAACGTACACGGATGTTCACTGATGTTCCACCAGGCTCTGCCCTGAGTCTACTCTGTTCTCTTTTTACATGGTATCCTTTGCTATTTCAGTGACTCCTGGTGTTCTAATTGCAATTTATAAATTGTGAGACCTTACTTCCAGGGTAAGTCTCTCTTTTCTGAAATCTATGTCTCTACCTGCAAAGACCAACTGGAGGGCTTCACTGGAAAACCCCAGAGCCACCTGAAACTCAATGTGATCAACCTTGAAATCATAATCCCCCACCTTGGCCCACCCCCGACCCAAACTTTCCTCCTTCAGGCTCCCCATTTCATCCTGATCCTCACTCTCATCCTTACCATTTTTCCCTAGCCTGTCAGCCTGCAAGTCCTGAGGACACTCTCCAGATCTATCTATTTTTTTCCATTCCCACTGATACTACCTCAATTCAAACCATCAACTTCTAATGATTACATCATTATCACCATCTTTAATTTCACTAACATTCATTGAATGATTATTATGTACCAGGGACTGTTTTAGTACCATATGTATATATATATATACACACATATATTTTTTTTTCACATTTTCCTCAAAACAACCCTATGAGAATAGGTACTCTTATTTTTCCCATTTTATAGAGGTGGAAATTGGGTGACTAAGGCCCAGAGAGATTATGAACCCTCTCCATGTTCACACGCCTAGTAAGTGAAAAACCAGGATATTGGGGCGCCTGGGTGGCACAGCGGTTAAGTGTCTGCCTTCAGCTCAGGGCGTGATCCCGGCGTTATGGGATCGAGCCCCACATCAGGCTCCTCTGCTATGAGCCTGCTTCTTCCTCTCCCACTTCCCCTGCTTGCGTTCCCTCTCTTGCTGGCTGTCTCTATCTCTGTCGAATAAATAAATAAAATCTTTAAAAAAAAAAAACAAAAACCAGGATATGGACATGTAAGCTCAACCAGTTCACAGCATGTTGTAAGGGCTAAATAAGTCTTTCCTGAATTAATAAACTAAACAGATTAAGTAAATTCTAGTTGATTGAATGCAAAAGAGATTTTGGCTGTGGGTGATAGATTGGACTACAGAAGTATTTCTCAGTTGTCTTTGGATAGAACTTTAAAAAATTTCCTATCAGTTGTGATCTCATATTTTTTCTAATACCAAACCACATACTTGGTTTTCACAGCACTATCAAATACTATAAAAGTTTCTAAACACTTACTCTCCATCTCTGTACTCCATTGTTATAGTCCGGTGAGAGATTGTGGACTAGCACCAGTCTGTGGGTCACACTTTGAGTTTTCC
>NW_024423319.1:112639211-112649665 GCF_017311325.1 Ursus maritimus
CCGATTTGAAGATCATGTATTCTGTAGCATTATAATCAAGACCCAAAGGAGCAAATTCTTCTCCCTTGAGAGTTAATAATGAGTCAGTGGACGTCATCTACTTGAAATTTACCAACAGAAGAGTGGTATATGCTAAGTGCTGTGGTGAGGAACCACACATACATTTAAAAAGATGCAGAATACATGTTCCTCAATCTTAGCATAAATCTAGTAGGGTGGATTTGAACAATACCTCCAAAATGAGGAAGAAAGAAGACTGTGGGTCAGAATGTGTCCTATAAGAATATACAGACAGAAGACCTCATTCAGGTGGCAGTTGTTAGGGGATATTTTAAATATGGAAGGGTATTCAGCAGTTTTTTTAAAAAATTGAGACTGCAAGGATGCTGGGTGGTGCCAGATGGTTAAGTGCCTGACTCTTGGTTTCAGCTCAGGTCGTGATCTCAGGGTCATGATCTCAGGATTGTGAGATCAAGCCCTGGGTCAGGCTCCATGCTCAGTGCAGAATCTGCTTAAGACTCTCCCTCTCCTACCCCTCCCCGCCCCGGGCTCATGTGTGCACTCTCTCTCTAAAAAAATTTTTAAATAAAGTAAAATAAAAAACAAGATAAAAATTGAGACTTGCTCACACATAGTGAAAGTGAAATATATCCAAGAGTTATTTTAAGTGAAAAAAGCAGCCAAATACGGTCAACCTGTATAAACTGCTATTGCCAATTTTATATCCAATGAGTAACTTGTATTTGGAATATACAAAGAAGTCTTACAACTCATTTATAAAAAGACAAATAACCCTATTAAAAAATTGGCAAAGGATCTAAATAGACATTTCTCCAAAGAAGACATAAAAATGGCCGATAAGCACATGAAAATATGTTCAAAATCATTAGTCACTAGGGAAATGCAAGTCCAAATTACAATGAGATTCCACTTCATGCCCATTAGGATGGTTATAATCAAAAAGACAGACAAGAAGTAGAGAATTTGGAACCCTCATATATTGCTGGAGGGAATGTAAGATGGTGCAGCCATTTTAGGAAACAGTTTGGTAGTTCCTCGGAGTGTTAAACACAGTACCACACGGCCCAGCAATTGCACTCTTAGGTACATATACAAGACAAATTAAAACATACATCCGCACGATGTTCATAGCAGCATTGTTCTAAATTGCTAAAAATAGAAACAACCCTGTTGTCCATGAAGAGACAAAGGAAGAATACATAAACAAAATGTGGTATATCAATATAATATTATTTAGCAATAAAAAGAAATGAAGTACTAATACATGCTGTAACGTGGATGAACCTTTCAACTATTATGCTAAGTAAAGAAGCCAGTCACAAGGGATCACGTATTGTATGATACCATTTATATGAAATGTCCAGAATAGGCAAATTCATAGACACAGAAAATAGATTAGTGGTTGCCAGGGGCTGAGAGGAGGAGGGGATGGGGAGTGACTACTAATGCGCATAGCGCCTCTATATGGGGTGATGAAGATGGTCTAAAATTATATTGCTGTGGCGGTTACACCTCTGTGAACATATTTAAAAAAAAACTGAACTGTACATTTTATTTTTTTAAAGATTTTATTTATTTATTTATTTGACAGAGAGAGACAGCGAGAGAGGGAACACAAGCAGGGGCAGAGGGAGAGGGAGAAGCAGACTACCGGATGAGCAGGGAGCCTGATGCAGGGCTCGATCCCAGGACCCTGGGATCATGACCTGAGCCGAAGGCAGATGCCTAACGACAGAGCCACCCAGGCGCCCCTGAACTGTACATTTTAAATAGATAAAATGTATGTATGTGAATTATATCTCAATAAAACTGTTAAAATAATTTCTACCTTTTTATGCATTTCTAAACTTAAAGCTATGACCCACTGTTTACTAACTTTACTAGCGTTACAAAAAGTAAAGGATTGAAAGTGAGAGCGATTTTATCTGAAGCTTAGTGAAATGCCTCAGGCAAAGAATTAGTACACTAGGTTGATGCAAGACAATGTTTTATTAAAAATAATGACATACCCTTTAAAATACAAGTTCCTCTCTTGCCTCTGAAAATTAACAGCTATTCAGCTGTTTGTATTTCTGAAACTGAAGTATTTTGACAGTTTCTAATTGTGAGATATATGGAATAAATATCTCAAGAAAATCTATTGGAAAAGAACTATTCCTGGGGCACCTGGGTGGCTCAGTCAGTCGAGCGTCTGTCTTTGCCTCAGGTCACTATCCCGGGGTCCCTGGATCAAGCCTGGCGCCTGCTCAGCGGGGAGTCTGCTTCTTTCCTGTCCCTCTGCCCTCCCCCACACCAACTCATGCTCTCTCTCTGATAAATAAAATCTTTAAAAAAAAAATAAATAAAAGAACTATTCCCTAAAGTCTTAGAACCAGAGCTCACTCCAAGCAGTCAAGAGGTTGAACAGGCAGCATGACCATCACTTGAACATGTGACTTACCTACTTCAAGTCTCTGCATACTCTGGAAACCAAGACACGTTCTTCAATTTTCAGTTTGAAATAATTTCAAATTTAGAGAAAAATTGCAAAAAAATATTCAAAGAATTTCCATGTACCCATTATCCATATTCACTAATTTTAAATTGTCACATTTGCTTTATCATAATCTCTCTTTCTCTTTCTCCCTCCACCACCCCTTTTTTTCTGAACTTTTTGCTGATAACATACACATTTACCCTTTAATCCTTCAGTGTGGATTTCCTATGTATCCTAACACATATCTTATATAACTACAGTACAGTTGTTGAAACTGGAAAAATTAGCATTTTTTTGCAATTTTTTAAAAGATTTTATTTATTTGACAGAGAGCAAGTGAGCACAAGCAGGGGGAGTAGCAGGCAGAGGGAAAGGGAGAAGCTGGCTCCCCACTGAGCAAGGAGCACGATGCGGGGCTCCATCCCAGGACCCTGAGATCATGATCCGAGCCAAAGGAAGACACTTAATGACTGAGCCACCCAGGTGCCCTACTGATGCAGTATTTTATCTACAGTCCTATTTTATCTATAGTTCTAATTTTACTGATTATTTCAACAATGTACTTTATAGCAATTTCTTTTTAGTACAGGATCCAGTCTAGTATCACACATTGCATTTAGTTGTCATGTGTATTTAGTCTCCTCCAATCTGGAACAATTCCTAAGCCTTTTATTTTTATTTTCGTATTTCATCAATATTTTTTTTAGTATTTTTATTTTTTTATTGAAGGATAATTAACATACAGCATTACATTAGTTTAAGGTGTACAATATGATGATTCAATAATTCTATACACTTCTCAGTGTTCATCAAGATCATAAACACTTTTTTAATTTATTTATTTATTTATTTGAGAGAGAGTGAGAGAGAGAGAACATGAGCAGGGGGTGAAGGGGCAGTGGAAGAGGGAGAAGCAGACTCTCCATTGAGCAGGGAGTCCAACACAGGGCTTGATCCCAGGACCCTGGGATCATGACCTGAGCCAAAGGCAGACACTTAACTACCTGAGCCACCCAGGTGCCCCAAGATCATAAATATTTTTATTTAACTCAGTATTTGTAAAGAGTATGGGCCAATTATTTTACTGAATCTCCCTTGATATGGGTTTATCTAATATTTTCTCATGATTTGATTCAAGTAATGCATATGTGGCTGGAATACTACGTAAGTGATGTGTCTTTCTCAGAGCCTCATATCTGGAGGCACATTATGCCCATTTGGCCTTATTGGTGATATTGATTTGGGTCATTTGGTTAAAGTCTGCTTCCTTCACTGTATATAGGTTTTTTCTTTTGTAACTTATAAGGAATTAATGAGGAGATACTTTGAGACTATGTAAATATCCTATTCCTCATTAAGCTCCCTCCCTCCCTGATTTAGCAAGAGAATTTAAAATAAGCCTCACAATTTAAAAAAATAGCCTCAACAACACAAAGAAATGGAAAGATATTCCATGTGCATGGATCAGAAGAAGAAATATTGTTGCAATGTCTATACTACTAAAAGCAATCTACACATTTAATGCAGTCCCTGTCAAAATATCAACAGCATTTTCCACAGAACTAGAACAAAAAAATCCTAAAATTTATATGGAACCACAAAAGACCCCAAATAGCCAACACAATTTTGAAAAAGAAGAACAAAACTGGAGGTATCACAATTCCAGACTTTAAGTTATATTATGAAGCTGTAGTAATCAAAATGGTATTGGTACTGGCATAAAAATAGACACATAGATAAATGGAACAGAATAGAAAACCCAGAAATAAACCTACAATTACATGATCAATTAATCTTCAAAAAAGCAATAAAGAATATGCAATGGAAAAAAGACAGTCTCTTCAAGAAATAGTTCTGGGAAGCTACATGCAAAAGAATGAAACTGGACCACCTTCTCACACCATACACAAAAATAAACTCAAAATGGATTTAAGACTTAAGTGTGAGACCTGATACCATAAAAATCCTGGAAGAGAGCACAAATAGTAATGTCTCTGACATGGGCCGTAGCAACATTTTTCTAGATATGTCTCCTGAGGCAAGGGAAATGAAAGCAAAAATAAACTATTGGGACTACATCAAAATAAAAAGCTTCTGCACAGCAAAGGAAACAATCAACAAAACTAAAAGACAACCCGTGGAATGGAAGAAGGTATTTGCAAATACTGCAATTTGCAAATAAATATCTGATTAACGGTTAGCATCCAAAATATATAAAGAACTTATATAACTCAAAAAGAAAACAATTTAAAAATGGGCAGAAGACATGAACAGGCATTTCTCTGAAGAAGACATCCAGACGGCCAACAGACACATGAAAAGATGTTCAACATCACTCATCACCAGGGAAATGCAAATCCAAACCACAATGAGATATAACCTCACACCTGTCAGAATGGTTAAAATCAAAAACACAGGAGACAACAAGTGTTGGTGAGGATGTGGAGAAAAAGGAACCCTGGTGCACTGTTGGTGGGAATGCGAACTGATGTTGCCACTGTGGAAAACAGTATGGAGTTCCCTCAAAAAGCTAAAAGTAGTACTACCCTATGATTCAGTAATCACACTACTGGGTATATACCCCCAAAACACAAAAACACTAACTCAAAGGAATACATGCATCCCTATGTGTATAGCAGCATCATTTACAATAGCCAAATTGTGGAAGCAGCCCAAGTGTCCATCAATAGATGAATGGATAAAGAAATGGTATGTATATACATTGGAACATTATTTAGCCATAAAAAAGAATGAGATCTTGCTATTTGCAATGACATGGATGGAGGTAGACAGTATAATGCTAAGCAAAATAAGTCAGTCAGAGAAAGACAATTACCATATTATTTCACTCCTATGTGGCATTTTAAAAACAAAACAAACAAGCAAAGGAAAAAAATGAGAGAGAGAGACTCTTAACTCTAGAGAACAAACTGATGGTTACCAGTGGGGAGGTGGATGGGGGAATGGGCTAAATACGTGGTGGGGATTAAGGAGTCCACTGGGTGATGTATGGAATTGTTGAATTACTATATTGTACATCTGAAACTAATAAACACTGTATGTTAAAAAAAATAGAAATAGTCGCAAAATTCTTGACATGTACAGAAACTGTCTTCTTGTTACATGTTTGTATTGGAGTTGTCTTAGATTATACAAACTCGGGAGGGCAGGAACTAGACTGTGAGACTTACTTGATAAGAATGCAATAGTGATGTGTGTTCATAACAACAATGAAAAATTCTTGGCAGCAGTGAAAGATGAGCTTAGATTGGATATTTCAAATATGATACATCCACTCTATGAAATGCTATGCAACCATTTCAAAAACGGAAATAGTTTCATATACACTGAAATTGAAATACCTCCAAGAAACGTTCATGTGAAATAAGCAGGCTATATTAAAGTATGCACAGTATAATCCCATTTATGCTTTTTAAAACTATATTTGTACTTTTACATATTAATGTATGTAAATTTATAAAGACTAGCTTGAAAGAATACACACCAAACTGTTAACAGTAATTACCTCTCTAGAGGCAAATGGGAAAATGGAGAGGGCATGGTGCTTGCTCTATGGGGAATAAGACATTCATTTTTTAGTCTAGACACCTCTGTTTTTAGAACAGGACTGTATTTATGTTTTACTAAAATATATATATATGTACATATATATATTTAAAACATATATTTGCTAAAAACACCATTAGCATGATTTTCAAGATTTTTTTTTGGCAGTCTGATTACAATTCATGCGAATAAAAGGCCTTGCAGATAAATGAAGTTTCCTTTACCTCTCTTTCGCTGATATATATGTGATATGTATATGTGATATGTATATTGTGATGTGTATATCTACATATATGTGTGATATGTATACAGAGCCTCTGAAAAATCATTTTCTACCATTCCCCAACATTCCCAACTTTCACAGTTGGTGGTTACTTAACCTACAGAGATTTCAGTTAATCATATTGAACTTACCAGTACTCTAGCAAACCAATAATGTAATTAGCCTCTAAGAACATTTACTAAACAGACCTCAGACATTTGCTCAGGGAAGTAGAAATGTGAGAGTGCAGAGTTAACACAGTCACTCTTCGTCTTTTCTATTGTATTTATACGGAGAGCATCACATACCATTTTACTTATAGTGGCTGCTATTTTTTAACTTGTTATTCATGGAAATTTTCAAAAATATACAAGAGTAAAATGTACCTCAATGTATCTATCATCCAGTTTTAATCATTATCAACTCAGTTAATTTTTTTTCAACTCCCCCTCACTACCACCACTGTTGGGGGACAATTCTCCATGGGTCTCTTGTGTTTCTGCATATTTTGTGACCAGAGGTGCTGACTGCCTTGTTAGGGACTCTTTTCAAGGATGCTTGTATAGTAAACAGTATTGGACAATAAAGATAGTGTCTCTCTTCAGAGCTGAGGGCAGATTTGTTTACTGACCAGTATAACAAAGATAATATCTCCCTCTGGGGCAATGTCAGGCAGGTGTACTTACTTCCCATTATAAAAGATTCAGGCTCTCAAAACTCAGGGGTCCCCAGCTGTGATGCAAAGCCACTGCTTGCACAACCTCCACCTGGGCCACTTCACTTTGCCCCACAGGACTTGAAAAGCAAGAGGGATCTGATGTGAATATGGAAGTCATGCTGCTTGCTATTCAGTGAATAATAAAGTCCTTTACTTCTGACCCACGGGTTCCACATCTTCTGCCAGCATCCATAAAACTGTGGGAGACTAACCTGTGACCTTGCAAGTAGGGTAAAACCTAAGACTCTTCAAAGTTCTTGACATCCACTTCCTCTTTCCCATATTATTTTGAACAAATCTCAGACACTATATGATTTCATCCACAAATATTTTGGTAGGTAGAAACTATTTTGAATATTCTTTGAAACTATTATAATCAAAGATGATGGAACGTAATTCCACACAAGTGTTTATATACATACACTAACACCCCAGGGACCAAGTTTGGTAACTACTGGCCCATGGTCCCTTCCTCCAAAGAAATTCCTGGGACTAAATATATTTCAAAATCCAGAATTTTTAGATTTTAGGAAGGTCATAGAGAATGTAAACTATATATTAAATAACACTTGCAATTGGCCTGGGGTAGCACACAAGAAGCAAACGTTGATATTTTTGCCATGAAACATGAATAGGCACACAGAGCAGGATAGAGAGTATAACTAATCTTTCTTCAGTTTAGCTCAAACTTTGTCACCACATATGTTACAAAAAACTGTTGCTTGTCAGAGTTAAGGAATTTTCATGACTGCAGGTAACAAACTATGGACCTGAACTTCTTTCATCAGGTTCAAGATTCAGGCCCTCAGCATCCTGATTAGCAGGACCATTATAAAACAAAACTTTTCAAAGACCTTTTGTTAATGAGTTTGGTCTCTTTTAAAAATAGACAGGGCCAAAATGAAGTTCTTTAATGCACTGATAAGATTTCAAATCACATGTACTAATTTGACTATATTAATGATGTGTGATATTTTATCATGTTTCCATTTTGTGAGCATTGAACATTTCTGAGCTCTCATGATCAAAGTGGAAAATGAATGATAAAGTCATTGATGAATTCAGATAAAAAAAGGTCACATACAAAAATTAGAAGGCAGGATGTTTAATCAAGGATGAATAAAAAAGGGACTTGGACCAGATCAAATCATGTCTGGAAGATAAGGTGTTATTTATAGCTCTGTTCACACAGCAAAAGGAACAAGACTCAGTTTGTACACAAATTGTGTTCATGTAAGATGGAGAAAGCAGGATGCCCAAGAAGCCTTTTTCTTCTGTTCTTCTGCTAAGTATAGGCTGATAAACTTGAAGCTAACATGGATGAGTTTAGAACAGATAAGAACATGGTCCCAGAACACTTGACTGCCCTAAACAATATCTACTTCTTTGGGTTTCATGATTACATCTTTGAGTAGGAGAAAAGAATATCACATTATTTATTGAGTATCCACTATGTATCTGACAATTTGCCAGGTGATTTATTTGTACTCTTATCCTAATAAGAATAAAGAAGGTAAAGTTCAGGGAGATTGAATAATCTAAATGAATGAATGAATGAATGACTTTATGTGGACAAGCATTTGTTACAGTTTGCTAGGTGCCGGGCATTGCTATATATATATTTCAATACACAGATGAATGTATTGAATAAATGTATATATAGATGAAGGTCCAGGACTCCAACTTTCAGAGAGTTCCCAATTTAGTAGGAAAGACAGATATGTAAACACATACTTATAGTGTATAATTTCACACACGTGGCTGTTGTGACTCAGGTTTTAAAAATCAGACTATGGCCCTTAGAGATTTAGAGGGGGAAAAAAAGGGAAATATTTTACCGATCAGAGGCTGGGGTTAAGCCATCCTAGTTCCTAAAAACACGGAAATTTAAGGCCTTCTTTTATATTCATATATAAAATAAGATGCCTTCTGAGAACTGTATTGTGATTGACACGGAAGAGGGTTTTCATGACCATTGAGTAGGCAAGGGGATACTGGTGTCATAAATAGGCAAAGTCAAAAACCTACAGAAAGAAGTGTTGATAGCTGTGGGAGTATAGAGGATCAGAAGGTCAATGTCATTCCCTTTCATAAGTTCTCCTAGCTTATTTTATTCATCTACTCATTCCAAGGATTGACAGCAAGCTAATCAACCTATAGTTTGAAAAGTGCTCCTGCTTACTGGAAAAGACAAAGACCATTTGCCCAACTCTCACCACCCAGAAATTCTGCTGACATTGCATATTTCTCAAAGATTCCAGACAATAATTTCATCTACTGGCTCTTTTGCTTGGCTTGATGTAAAGAACACAGGCTTTAAGTTCGTATGTCAGCTCTGTCACCCTCTCTGATGTACAGTTTCTCCCTAGTAGAATTTTTTTTTAATATAACCTGTTAAAAAAAACAAAAACCTAAATATGAGACAATGACTTGGCAGAGTAGAGAATTCATCAATCATTAGATAACGGCATCCCAGAATTATTATTTTGCAGAATGTGAAATTGAATGATGCTCAAAACAATTAAACTCAGAAATAAATATATGCTTCTGTCACAAGAAAAGAGGTGTATTTGTACAAATGTAATTGAGGAGACAGCAAAAGCAAAAAATAAGATAATTAAGAGCAAAACAACACAATTATAGTTGGCCCTTGAACAACATGGGGGTTAGGGGCTCTGACCCCCAGTGTGTAATCATAAATTGGCATATAACTTTTGATTGCCCAAAAATTTAATTACTAGTAGCCTACTGTTGACCAGAAGACTTACTGATAATATAAACAATCAATTAACACCTATTTTTTATGTTTCTTTCTTTCTTTTCTTATTTTATTATTTATTTATTTTTTCTTTTGTTCTTTTCCTTCTCTTCTTTTTTTTTTTTTTTAGAGAGAGAGTGTATATGAGAGTGGGGGGAGGAGGGGAGAGGAAGAGAGAGAATCTTAAGCAGGCTCTATGCCCAGTGCAAAGTCCAGTGAGGGGCTCAATGCAGGGCTTGATGCGGGGCTTGATCTCATGACCCTAAGATGGCAACCCTGAGTTCATGACCTGAGCCAAAATTAAGAGTCAGATGCTTAAGCGACTGAGCCACCCAGGCACCCAACCTATATTGTATGTTGTATGTATTATATACTATATTCTTACAATAAAGTGAGCTGGAGAAAAGAAAATGTTATTAAGAAAATCACAAGGAAGGGGTGCCTGGGTGGCTCGGTCAGTTAAGCGGCCGACTCTTGGTTTTGGCTCAGGTCATGATTTTGCAGTTGTGAGATAGAGCCCCATGTCAAGCTCTGAGCTCAGGGTGGTATCTGCTTCAGATTCTTTCTCCCTCTCCCTCTCCCTCCAGCTCACACTCTCTCTCTGAAAGAAAGAAAGAAAGAAAGAAAGAAAGAAAGAAAGAAAGAAAGAAAG
>NW_024423319.1:112649675-112684148 GCF_017311325.1 Ursus maritimus
AGAAAGAAAGAAAGAAAGAAAGAAAGAAAGAAAGAAAGAAAGAAAGAAAGTCACTAGGAAGAGAAAATGAATTTACAGTAATATACTGTATCGGAAAACACCTGCATATAAGTAGACCCGCACAGTTCAAACCCGTGTTGTTCAAGGGTCAACTATATACTCCACAGTCAAGCACATCTCCCACCCCACATAACTGTGGGTAATTCCTGCTGCTACCTTAGATACTGGCCTCAAAATCAGGTGACATGCGTATCATTTTCTTTGCCAGTTTGGATGCTGACCCCAAGTCTCCTCCTATACTTCCCTCTGGAGAAGAAACATGTTAAGTAGGTTCTGACGGGTAAGAGGAGGGGACCTTTCTAGGGAGCCCGGTGGGCACACTGCCTATCAAGATTGGCCTGGTGGAACCAGGTCAAGAAGCCACCCAGAACTGACCAAGTTCCTGGGGTTAGAGAAATACCACAGAGCAGGAGAGGGGCTCCAACTATGTTCTCAAATGACAAAATGTGCACGTTTCAAAGTTTCATCAAGAGCCAGTCAAGAATTCAGAAAAATCCAGCATAACTAATCTCTAATGAGACCAGAGCGGTTGCCAAATATTATCTTCACAAAGTCATCTGTAACCACTCTGGGAATTGAACCACTTCTGCTTCCCTTGGCACTGAGGTTGAGACTTGGGGGACAATTGGAATAATTTCTCTTCCAAGATCCTTAATGATTTTTTCTATGTATTTATATGATCAGAAAAATCTGGATTTCATTAATCTCAAATAAACAATATTTCTTCCTTTACACAAGCTCTTCTTCCCCTCACCACTCTCTGCTTAGGAAATTCTTCCTCATCACTCACTTCCCCAAACAACTTTCAGCAACTCTCAATAAAATTTCCTGAAATCTACTCTACTACTATACTCCAAAAACAGTATTGAAGTACTTATATTATGAAATTTTCCTTAATGATTTTTTCTCTGTGCTTATTTCCTTCATAATCTTTAAGCTTCTTCAGTTACTACCAAAGTTTTATTCCTTTCTGGGGTACCATGAGTATATTGTGATGCTTGGCACCAAGTAGACAGTAAATTAATGCTTAAAAAGAAAAAAGCATTAGGGGCGCCTGGGTGGCTCAGTCGTTAAGTGTCTGCCTTCGGCTCAGGGCATGATCCCGGCGTTATGGGATCGAGCCCCACATCAGGCTCCTCCGCTATGAGCCTGCTTCTTCCTCTCCCACTCCCCCTGCTTGTGTTCCCTCTCTCACTGGCTGTCTCTGTGTCAAATAAATAAAATCTTTAAAAAAAAAAGAAAAAAGCATTAAAAAATTTGGGCTTAACTTTTCTTGTCTCCCCTATATACCCATTCTGTTAGTAGTTCACACTAGTGTGCTTTATTTTTGTACCCCCCAATACTGTGTTATACATTTTGTAATTTTCTTAAATCTTTACTTATTATTTGTAATGGGAAGCTTCTGATACAGCTCCCAATGAGTCCCACCTCCTGGCACACATACTCTTGTGTAATCCCCACCCTTTGAGTGTAGGTTGGACCTAGCAACCAATAGAATATAGGAAAAGTGATGGTATCTCACTTCCAAGATTAGTTTACAAAACACTGCGGCTTGTGCACGTTCTCTTGCTAGCACCCTCTCCTGTCCATCTGCTTGCTCCCCCGATGAGGCCAGTCACCACGTATGAGATGCTCTATGAAGAGGCCCACGTGGCAAGGAACCAAGGGAGGCCTCATGAGGAATGGAGGGCTCAGCCCAGCAACTCATGAGGAACTGAATCCTGCCAACGACCACACGAGTTTGAGCTAGAAACATAGATCATTTCCGGCTGGGGCCTTGAGATGACCGTGGCCAGTGAGACGCTGAAGCAGAGGCTCCAGGTAAGCCACGTCCAGATTGCTGACCCACAGAAACTGTGAGGTCATAACTGTGTGTTGTTGTAAGCCACTAAGTGTTGGGTAATTTGTACATAGCTATAGATAACTAATACGTCATTTATCAATCAGCTAGGGTTCACATAGGATAAAACCCAACAATAACAAAGTGCACAGTGTGCTTTATTTTTAAGCATAACTAAAATTGGTTTGCAATATGTATCAGCAAATTATTCTTCAGAATTCAAAACTGTGTTTTTCATTCATCAAAATGGCCCAAAGCTCACTTTATCAAGTCAACTTTGCATTGATTTGGGCTTCTGAAAAGCACCGATTAAAAATCCAGGATATTTGTACACATTCATTCCATAAGCATTTCTTGGGTGTGTATCATGTGAGTTTGAGGCACAATTTCTCCCTAGCATATATAATTTTCTTTGGGTATGCGGGTACACTGTTGAAAAGGAAAGTTCCTGCTCTCAGAGGGCTAATATCTAGTGAAGTGACAGACATCTAAACAGATAATAACTACTCCCATCTCAAGTAATAGAAACCACAAAGGAATGTGTGCATTGCAGGCCTGTGCCTGCCGCAACGAGGCAACTAATCCAACCTGAGGAGTGGGGATGTCCTTCAGAGCATAGGTAGAATCTTCAAGGAGAGATGAGAGTCCTAGAGATAAAGAGGAACAGGAAGAAGACACCAGGCCAAGAGGATAGAATAAACCAAGGGATTTATCTAAATAAATTCCCCAGAATATTACCTTTGGTCAAATAGCACTACACATATTCTCAATAAGTCAACTATTCTTTACAAGAAATGTGTGTCCCGTTATTATTACGAAAAAGCAAAAACAAATGGGGGTAATTTGCACAACTGGATCAAGGCAATTAGAAACTGGACTTAGGACAATTTCCTTAAGTGGTTGAAGCCAATACCTAGTTCATAAAACTAGACCTGTCATGTCTCCTTTATGATTCTGAAATGAACTTTAAACTCCCTGAATGAGAAGATAATCAGGAACTTCATAAATTAATGGCCATATGATTTCATTTCTTAAACACTTAGGCCCTGACTTCTCTCAATTAACTTAATAATTACCACAGAGAAAACTCAAAGAACAGCATCCAAGGAGATTTTAAAACTAAACAAATACCAGTTTACACTAAAAATGAGTAAATAAAACAAGCCCTAGAGCTGGATGTACAAATCAATCTTTAATTGGATATTAAAAGGGTTAATCGAATAAGTATATGAGACATTTAAACTCTGGTCTCTCAAGGTTCAGTTTCCCTAGCAAAATGCTTACTCTTCTTATATTTCTGCAAAAAAGCCTTCCCTATCCTCCAAATGAAACATATTTAGACCAAGCATCCTTGCTTGATTCCCAACATGTTTTTTTACTTTGATAGTAATTATATCTTATACTGATTAGCAATAAACAAGATACCTTCCCATGTTTGAGTTGAACCAAATTCATAAGCTTTAAAGGCTGAGCCACTTAAGCATGGTTAGACCCAAGTAAAACGCATAGCCTCATCTACAGTATGTCCAATTTTTGCTGCACAACTTGGTAGTTAGATATGTTCTCTCATGGGGGCGCCTGGGTGGCGCAGTCGTTAAGCGTCTGCCTTCGCCTCAGGGCATGATCCCAGCGTTCTGGGATCGAGCCCCACATCAGGCTCCTCCGCTGGGAGCCTGCTTCTTCCTCTCCCATTCCCCCTGCTTGTGTTCCCTCTCTCACTGGCTGTCTCTGTCAAATAAATAAATAAAATCTTAAAAAAAAAAAAAAAAGAAGAAGAAGATATGTTCTCTTATGGAGGACTGAGGGTGATACAGGCCACACAAAAATCTCAGTTTACAAAGAAGCTGGAGGTGGAGAGGGACAGGATCTTGTGAATTTCTCACTCTTCTCTCTAGCCAGGAGCAAGAGGAACCTCTGGGAGATTTAGGAATCATAAGATTGCTTACGTGCCCTAATATACACACACGTACTGACACACGAGCACACCACTATACACCCCACATTCTCCAATCCCGCAGTTCACCCTTATATATTCTACTATAAAGAGGATAATGTGTTTCACCTGACATCTGCTTGCCTGAAATTCTAAACTCAAAACTCCTTTGGATGAATATAATATTTATCATTAGGCACTCTATGTCTGGCACCTTTTAAATGTTATCTCTTGAAACACTTTCTTGGAGGGCCTTCATCCACCATGTAATAAATCTGGTTGCCTATACCACTGTGTTGGAGAGACCACTGAGACACAGAGATGCCCAGGGATCCCCATCTGTTCCGCCCCCAGCTATTGGAATTTCCCCAGCACAAGCACAAGACATAAGAGTGAAGGAGTCTTTAAGATGGCCCCAACTCCAGCCACTGTTACTGAAACCATCTGATAGGTCCCAAGAGAAACTGCCTGGCTATGCCCAGTCAACCTCTGTACTGGTAAGCAAATAAATGATGACTATTTTTTAAGCCTGCGTAGTGGGGTGGTTTGATAGCCAGCAACAGATAGCCAGAATAGTCTTTGAATTAGAAGGACATCTGTCTGGGTCTTCTGCCATTGCACGATTTTTCTGGTCATCTCAAAGATACGAACCGTTTGGCAGCCACATCCTAACTTCCACCTCCAGCACTCACTGGATATTCCTATTTTAGCTGCACGTTGAGCTCACCAAAGCAACCTTTCCACAGAGAAGAGCCCTGTTCTCAAGTTAATGATGAACATCGCTGCACTCGCCTTCCCAAGTACATGGCTGCCTGTCTTTATCCAATACAGCATCACACAAGCAGTCTAGTCAGCATTTCACCTTGGATTCCAAGATTTTACTCCCAGACATATAGCTGTTCTGAAACGCTCTTTACTTAGAGCCCTTCCAGCCCCATTGCCCTTAACAGCAACACATGCTTCCAAACCTTTTCATCTGTTTTTTACAGCCCACTTGAACTATTGCCAGACTTGAATTGGCAATGCAATTTGGGAACACATTTTAAAACTATAACTTCAATCCCCAAAAATGCAGAATATTTAATCTTTAAAGAAAACATCCCAAATTAAAAACGAATCTGCTAGCTCAAGGAGACATATTTCTTAGCTTCAAGAAAGTATTCATATATGCTATGAGAGTTTAAGGTTACAGTGGAACCATGAAGAATCATTTTAGCTTCAGAGAAGAATTTCTGTTATAAGCTAGGATATTAAACACACAGACACACATATACTTAACCACAAAAATTGGCTTTCCTGAAAGACAAACAGAAGCTATGCCAAATTTCCCCCCAGTAGACTACATACATGAATAAGACACATTAGGCACCTGATAAACGGTAGGTTATCACTGGAGAAATCAAGGCTTACTCAGTAAACTTTCTCAGCAGGACCAATCCAGTGTGCCACAGCGGGAATCCCACAAACTCAAGAGAGCACTGCAGAGGCACGAAGCTGTTTTCCTGTTTCTATGAGGCCATCAAGGAGACAGCTCTAGAAAGAAGCAACACAGTTTAAGAGAAAATTCTCATTTTTTTTTTTATTTTATTTTATTTTTTTTTTTAAATGATTTTTTATTATATTATGTTAGTCACCATACAGTACATCCCCGGTTTCCGATGTAAGGCTCGATGATTCATTAGTTGTGTATAACACCCAGTGCACCATGCAATACGTGCCCTCCTTACTACCCATCACCGGTCTATCCCATTCCCCCACCCCCCTCCCCTCTGAAGTCCTCAGTTTGTTTCTCATAGTCCATAGTCTCTCATGTTTCATTCCCCCTTCTGATTACCCCCCCTTTCTTTATCCCTTTATGCTTAGCTTTTCTTTATTTTCCAAAGTGTTTCTGAAGTAAGTAAAGGTGTCCCTCATTGGGGTGCAGTCTCAGTGCACTAGCGTCATGTTTATAAAGGCAATCCGGCACATGGAGGAGAGTAGGCTTTCAAAACACCAGGGTCTTCTGCTCTCCTGCTCTTGCCACCCACTTGCTGTGTACACTCACTTCAGTGATATAACCTCTCTGATCGTGGATTCTTTTTCAATAAAATGGGGATTACAAGGCACATGATTGTGGTAAGGGTTAAAGAGAGAGAATTCTATAACCAGGTGTGTGTCCTGAGGGCACTTGTTTAAAATAAAGCATATCAGAGGGGATATGGGTGGGGGAATGGGTGAAATAGGTAAAAGGGATTAAGAGCACACTTCTCATGATGAGCACTGAGTAACAATGTATAGAATTGTTGAATCACCATATTGTGCAACTGAAACTAATATAACACTGTATGTTACCTATGCTGGAATTAAAATTTAAAACTTAGTAAAAAAAAAAAAAAAGAAACCGGGGATGTACTGTATGGTGACTAACATAATATAATAAAAAATCATTATTAATAAATTAAAAAAAAAAAGAATACTGTAAATTGGCAGTTTTGAACTTAGAACACACGAGGTATTCAATTCTTAATTATATACATCAAATACTAATACAATTAATTGCTAATATCTTATTAAATTTTATTATTCTATTTTTCCATTTTGGAATATTCTACTATTAATAATATTATATTATTTAAAATACTTTTTTAAAACTCTCTGGTCAAAGAGTCAAGAGACCTGGTTCTCTTCCCAACCCTGCTCTTTGTACAATATGTGATATGGTCAAGTTGCTTTTATTTATGAGTTCCAGTTTACTTTTGGTAAGTATATAAGTAAATAAATAAATAGATAGATAGATAGATAGATAGATAGATAGTTAGTTAGATAGATAGTTTGGATTGGCTGATATTGTCTCTCCCGACACAGACATTTTAGCAATTGATGACTCTAAGTTCACCTGAGTCTAATTTGTTTCCTTTGTCCAAGAAAGTTGACTTGAGCAACAAAAGTAAAAATTAACAAGTGGGACTACATTAAACTAAAAAGTTTCTGCACAGCAAGGAAACCAGCAAAATGAAAAAACAAGCTACTGAATGAGAGAAAATATTTGCAAGTCATATAACTCATAAGGGGTTAATATACAAAATATATAAAGAACTTATATAACTCAATAGCAAAAAAAACACTGTGATTAAAAAATGGGCAGAGGATCTGAATAGACATTTTTCCAAAGAGGACATACAGATGGCCAAGAAGTACATGAAAAGATGCTCAACGTAACCACGTATCAGGCAAACGTGATTCAAAACCACAATGAGATATCACCTCGCACATGTCAGAATAGCTATCAACAAAAAGACAAAAAAATAATAGGTGTTGGTAAGGATGTGGAGATAATGCAACCCTTGTGCACTGTTGGTGGGAATGTAAATTGGTGCTCACACCATGAAAAACAGCATGAAGACTCCTCAAAAAAATTAAAAATAGAACTTCCTTTTGATCCAACAATTCCATTTCTGGATATTTAACTGAACAAAAGAAAAACATGAGATATATGCATCCCCATGTTCACTGTAGCATTATTTACAATAGCCAACTTATGGAACCAACCTAAGTATCCATCTTTGCATGAATGGATAAAGACATTATGGTACACACACACATGCACACAGACACACAGACACACATGAATAAGAAGGAAATCTTGCCATTTGTGATAACATAGATGGGCCTTGAGGGTGATATGCTAAGTGAAATAACTCAGAGAAAGATAAATACTGTATGATATTACTTATATGTGGAATAAAAAAAAAGGCTGAGCTCATAGAAACAGAGAACATAGTGGTTGCCAGAGACAGGGAGGTTGGGGTGGGCAAAATAGGTGAAGGGGGTCTCAAGGTACAAACTTCCAGTTATAAAATAAATAAGCCATAGGGATGTAATGTACATCATGATGACTATAATTAATAATACTATTTTGTGAGGTGCCTGGGTGGCTCAGTGGGTTAAGTGTCTGCCTTTGACTCAGGTCATGACCCCAAGGTCCTGGGATCAAGCCCCGCATTGGACTCCCTGTTCAGTGAGGAGTCTGTTTCTCCCTCTCCTGCTCCCCCTGCTTGTGCTCTCTCTCTCTGTCAAATAAATAAATAAGCTCTTTTAAAAAATAAATAAAAATAATACTGTTCTACATATTTGAGAGTTGCTAAAAGAGTAAATCTTAAAAATTCTCATCACAAGAAAATAATTTGTAACTATGTATGGTGACAGATGTTAATTAGATTTATTATGTTGATTATTTTGCAATATATACAAATAACAATTCATTACATTGTACACCTGAAACTAATATAATATTTTCGGTCATTATACCTAGATTTTTTAAAAAGTTGCCTTATTATATTATGTTAGTCACCATACAATACATCCCTGGTTTTTTATGTAAAGTTCCATGATTCATTAGTTGCATATAACACCCAGTGAACCATACAATATGTAATATAATAAAAAAATAAAAAAAGTTGCCTTAATAGAGCATTTATTAGTGGCTTATGCTGAGGCCAGTGGTCTAGAGACCAGTGGTATGCTGGTAAACGTTTACTAATGTTGGCTCTCTGGAAAAAACAAAAACCAGAAAAACAAAAAAAAACCCTGATTTATAGTGTTTGTCAATTTCCATGGTGTAAACATTCCCATCATGGCCAATTTCAAGCTATCAGTGAGACATCACTAAAGGTGGGATAGGAAAGAGATAGACACAGCTGGCTTTCGTGGAGCTCGCTCCAGCACACCACTGTGCCCAAACCCCTGGCTTGCCCCGCTCACCCCTCAGGTCACAGTCAGTTCCCAAGCAGTAAGAACATCATCAGGAAAAACAGCTCCAGGTATCTGGATACTTTATATTCTCAGCTTCAATTCAGGACAGAGACATAAATAAACCCGTGTTTGCCATACAAAATGTACCACTAAATTCACTGTCAGTTTGGAGAAAAGGGTTTTGGAAACCATGAAATACTGCACTGCAAAGTCAATCTCCTTTTCTTACATCCCATTTTAATTCTCCACCTACTTTAAAACATTCCTTAATCTCAGACTATAAAAGCCACACATGACTTCTAAAGGTTCTAAGTCAGAAAATTAGCAAAGCAAATTCTGTCTTTTCAATTCCTTAATGCCCATAAGAATGAAATTTGTCAAATCAACTCTCTCATTTGAAAAGTCAATCAACATTTTAATCATGGATGGACTCTGAATACAGCATTCCCATAGATGCTGAAGTCTAGAGCGCCCCAGGATTCAGAGCAGGGCTACAAAGAAGAACCAAGCCTGAGCACGCTCTAACACCTGATACATCTTCTGTTGATTGCCAAAGTGCTAAAGCACTGTAATCCATTCCAGGAGAAACTCTCAGGACATAATTCACACCTTATTTTCTCACAAGCCTGACATCTTTGATCATCAGACTTCTCCAACCTCAGAGATCTGAAGTTGAAGAAACTTTCAAAAACCCAGTGTACTATTAGAAGTAATGACAGCTGCTATCTGACAGCCCTGCATACCACTTTGTACAGTAGCTCCCAAAATTCGCCTAAAGATTTAGAAAGGAAGCTCCTACTGACTTGCACCCCAGCAAAACATTTAAGGTTCCGAAACTGTCACCCTGAGTAATCATGGAAAGACCATTTTGATCTCATTATCTTCTGTGCGATGTAAGGAAAATATATGATATATTTTAGAAACATTCTCATCAAGAAGTTTTTAGGGGCGCCTGGGTGGCTCAGTAGGTTAAGCATCTGCCTTTGGCTCAGGTCATGATCCCAGGGTCCTGGGATTGAGCCCCCTGTCAGGCTCTCTGCTCAGAGGGGAGCCTGCTTCTCCCTCTCCCACAGCCTGCCGCTCCCCCTGCTTGTGCTCTCTCCACGCCCCCCACCCCCGGCTCTGTCAAATAAATAAATAAATAAATTTTTAAAAGTTTTAAAAAGTACAGTCTTTAATATCTAAAAAATTTAGGGGTGCCTGGGTGGCTCAGTCAGTTAAGTGTCTGACTTTGGCTCAAATCATGATCTCAGGGTCCTGGGATCTACCCCATGTCAGGCTCCATGCTCAGTGAGGAGTCTGTTTATCCCTCTCCCTCCGCCTCTGCCCCTCCCCCTGCTCATGCTCTCTCTTGCTCTCAAATAAAATCTTTTAAAAAATAAATAATAAACAAATAAAAAGAAAAAAGAAAAAGAAATGTAAAATTACTCATATGAAATAACTTATTCCTTGGAAATGTGCTATTGCTGCACTTCTATACTTTAAGGTACTAACGTATAGAATGCTTACTGAGTACAAGGCATTTTGGAGATAAAAGACTCATAAAACAATATAGGGAATGTTGCTGTTGTTCTTCCCAGGTCCCTCTACTCAATCCATATATCCAATTCCCACACACCATGAGTGTTGGCTGTTAACAGCTTGCAGCTGGCTCCTTCTCTAAAAACACTGGCATTGTCTGATTGGGAGCCATGTCACTGGGGAGGTCATCCCCTGCAAGAAGCAGCTTATTCCCATTAACTTAGTGACAAGGACATACAAAAGCCCTCCCATCCCCACATTTGCCTGAAGGTGGAACCAACTTTGTGGTGCAATTTGTGCTCTAGAGATCCCCGAAAGCTCTAGATAGTCTCCAGCTGAGATCGCAACCTTGCTTGACTCCTTCCCTTGTCTTGTACTGCTCCGCTCAATTCCCTTCTGAGAAAATTTCCTCAATAAGGCATTTACAAGGGGCGCGTGGGTGGCTCAGTCATTAAGTGTCTGCTTTCGGCTCAGGTAATGATCCCAGGGTCCTGGGATCGAGCCCCGCATCGGGCTCCCTGCTCTGCTGGGAGCCTGCTTCTTCCTCTCCCACTCCCCCTGCTTGTGTTCCCTCTCTCGCTGGCTGTCTCTCTCAGTCAAATAAATAAATAAAATCTTAAAAAAAAAATAAGGCATTTACAAAAAAGTCCACATTTCAGGTTCTGCTTCTGAAGTATGCAACCTAAAACAGACCTAGACCCTTTTTTTCAAGAATATAAGCCATATATAAAAGTTAGCTCAACTATTAATTGAATACTGATTGCATGTAGAGGGTTAAAAATGAAAGGGGATTTCCATGATATGTCCATTCCCAGCTAAGAGAGAATAATAGGTGCCAGATATAATTTTTTGACAGATACACCAAAAAAAAAAAGGATAAGATTTATGGAAAATGGTTTTATGACATTAATATCAGGTAACAAAAGACAATGACCTCTAAAAGACAAAACAAACAAACAAATGAGATGTACCCTACGGTTGCTCAAGCTTACTACATGAAGAAAAAAACCCAGGACAGTTCTGACAGACTCCCAAGTTGAGAATATAGAGCTGGGAGGCCACAGAAGGCAAGGCAAGAGTTACTAAAGAAGCAAAGGTTACGTAGAAAGAGAACTCTGGAGATCTGCAGAGGGTACCCCCTGACTATTCAACTGAGTATAGGTCAGTACATACACATGAGGAAAGGAACACCAGAGAAGTTTAAAGGGAGAAATCCCTGAAGATCACACAGGACCAGGAATAGTGCTCATTCCTTGCTGGCTGGGTGGAAAACTTATAATTCACAGAGCATTGGGTAGAATACTAAAAAGGGTTTTGCCCCAGTAGTAGCAGAAAGATAGCACTAGACTACTCAACAATGCTCTGATCTCACCTAACAACACTTAAAATCAATACTCTAAAGTGTTAAACTGTTACTAAGTAACTTAACTATACCCCAAAACAAAGCTCAAGAATATTTATAGGAATCCGAAAATATACAACACTTTACAAGGTAAAATTCTCAATGCTTGACATCTAGTAAAAAATTACCCGGCATAAAAAGAAACAGGAAAATGACCTAAAATTAAGGGGGAAGAAATCAATCAATTAAAACTGACTCAGAAATAACACAAAAACAAGGATTTAAAAAATTTATAACTATATTCTATATGTTCAAAATATAGAGGAAAGGTTGAACATGTTAAATAGAAACATGGAAAATTGGAAAAAGACCCAGTTCAAATCCCTAAAGATTAAAATTATACCATCTGAGATGAAAAATACACTTGATGGAATTAATGACAGGTTAGCTACTACAGAAGAAAATATTAGCAAACTTGAATACTTAGTAATAGGAACAATCCAAAATGAAAACCCAGAGTTGGGGGTTCGGGGGGGAGGGACAAAGAATCAGTGGTCTGTGAAACAACTTCAAATGGACAAATATATATATATATATATGTAATTGTCATCTTCAAAAGAGAAGGGGAACAGACAAGACAGAAAACATATTTGAAGATATAATGGACAAAAATTTTCAAATTTGATGGACTTTAAGCCCACAGATTCAAGAAGCTAAACAAACCCCCAGGTGCAAAAATGGATAAAACCACATAAGACACATTATAATCAAAATTTTAAAAACTAGTGATAAAAAAATATAATATTAAAAGCAGCCAGAGGAAAAAATACATATTAAGTACAGAAGAACAACGATAACAATGACAACAGTTTTCTCATCATAAACAATGCAAGCCAGAGGACCATGAAATGATATCTCTAAAGTTCTGAAAGAAAAAATTGTCAACATGGACTTCTATACCCAGCAAAATATCTTTTAAAAAATGGAGGCAGAAATAAAGATTTTTTTCAGGTGTAAAAAGATGAAAGAAATCATTACAAGTAGGCCTTGTATATAAGAAACAGTAAATAAGAAAAATGATAACAGGGGAGCCTGGGTGGCACAGCGGTTAAGCGTCTGCCTTCGGCTCAGGGCGTGATCCCGGCGTTGTAGGGATCGAGCCCCACATCAGGCTCTTCCACTATGAGCCTGCTTCTTCCTCTCCCACTCCCCCTGCTTGTGTTCCCTCTCTCACTGGCTGTCTCTATCTCTGTCAAATAAATAAATAAAATCTTTAAAAAAAAAAAAAAGAAAAAGAAAAATGATAACAGATGAAAATCTTGATCTACACACACAAAAAAAGAGTACTGGAAATAGTAACCATATAGGAAAATTAAAAGAAATTTTGTCATTACGTAAGTCTGTTTAAAAGATAATCAGCCGTTTAAAGCAAAAATTATAAAAATGTATTTGGGGTTCATATAATATGTAGAAATATAATATAAGAAAACAATAGTATGAGAGTCAGGAGGGGACAAATGCTACATTGTAGTAAGGTGTTTATACTATATAGGAAGTAGTATAATATCACTTGAAAGCAGACTGGGGTGATATTTTGTGTTACCTCTGTGGGTAACTTTTTGTGTTATTATAAATTATTACAAACTTTATGTTATTATAAATAACACAAAAAGTTAAAAGACAAAAAGCCACAAAAGAGATAAAATGGAATCATAAAAATTACTCAATCCAAAAGATGAGAGAAGAGAAAAAAAGGAGCAAATAAAAGATGGTAAAAATAGAAAATAAATAGGAAGATGGTAGATATGAGTGCAACCATATCTATAATCACATATGTGGTGGTAAGACTCTAAGATGGCCCTCAATTATCCCTGTCTCCTTGTATTTATGCCCTTGTGTAATACCCTCTTCTTGTGTGTAGTTGGAACCTGTGACTTGCTTCTAACCAAGGGAATATGGGATGTCACTGTCATGATTGTTATGTAAGACTTCCATCTTGTAAGCCGATTCTCTCTATTGACTATTCCCGTTGCTAGCTTTAATGAAGTAAACCATCATATGAAGAAGTCCATGTGGCAAAGAACTGAAAGTGACAGTATGCAGGGAACTGAATCCTGCCAACAATCACATTCGTTTGGAAACAGACTCTTCAGTTGAGCCTCACATGAGACCCCAGCCCTGCCCAACACTTCAATTGCAACCTTGTGAGATATCCTGAAGCAGAGGACTCAGCTAGGCTATGCCTGAATTTTACTCACAGAAACAGTGAGATAACAAATGTGTTTTGTTTCAAGCTGCTAAGTTTGTGACAATATTATTCTGCAGCAATAAATAATAAAACATTAAATGTAAATGGGTTTAAACACTCAATTAAATGGGGATCGTCAAATTGGATTAAGAAAAAAAAAAGACCCAACTATATGCTACTTTTAAGAAATGTACTTTAAATATACACACAAGTAGGTTAAAAATAAAAAGATAGAAAAAGATATACCATGCTATTTTGATCTAAAAAAAAAAAGCAGGAGTTGCTATATTAACATAAGGCAAAGTAGATTTCAGAGTAAATATTAAAGGAAGGGAGGGTCATTTCATGAAGAGTTCAATTCAGCAAGAGGCCATGACAATCTGAAATTTGTATGCACCTAATAACAGAATTATTATATGAATTAAAAACTGATAGAAGTATAAGGAGAAACAGACAAACCCATAATTATATTCAGAGGTTTGCTTTTTCTCAATAATTAAAAGAACAAATAGAAAACAAATAAGGGTATAGAAGACCTGAACACCACTATCAACCAAATGCCTAATTAACATTTGTACAACACTTCAAACTATTGCAAAACACACGTTTTTTTCAAGTGCACAAAGAACATTTACCAAAATAGAGCCTATTCTGGCCCATCAAACAGATCTTTTGACTCTTTCTCTGTGGTATTCTTAAATTATAGGTGCTAAAATTTCTATCTCTACCCTTAAGCTTAATCACTGAAATTGTCGCTGGGCTATCATCAGCAGGATGATGAGCAGGGCAAACCTCTAATATAAAGTGCGTCAAATGCTTGCTTTGGGAAAGGAAGACTTTCAAGAGGCAGATAAGATGGAGGCTGGGGGGACACTAGTTCACCTTCCTCAGAGTTCTAAGAGTCAGCTGAGTTAGAGGCTTTAAACATGGTACATCCTGAATGGAACCCCAAGTGGTCTGGACTAATCTATGCTCATAACAGATTAAGTCTTCTGTTACCGAAAAAGTTGAAGCCTAGTGACTTTTGGTTCAAAGACATTATGTATATTCCAAAAGTTTGTTCATATAAGATGCCATTTAGATCATCAGTAATACCACAAGAGTAATAAACAAAAACCTCCAGGAAACCCAGTGTCTCACTGGGAGAGATATTTCTATCAGTATCTTTCACAGTGACATTACTGGGTCCAGGGGTGGGGAAATAATTTGGCCTGCAAGAGAATTTAAGATGATGCTATATAACTTTACTTGCTCACCCCATGTGAAATCAATCAATAGTCCAATTCAACACTGCTACAGTGTTGAATTGATGACTAGCTATAAAACCAAAGCTATTAATGGGAAGATAATTCACACAAAGTCACACCGATAGTGAACAAATGGGAAACTCCATAAAGAGGAAAAACGACGTGTAGAGGTTGCTTTTGGGCAACAGGCTTGAGTGATGGAGACCTGAGTGAGGTAAAAGGGCCCACAGCGACCACCAGGCTGAATGCAAACAGGCTCATTAGGCGACGCACCTCAAAATAACCATAGAACCTCGCTGACCCATGGGTTATTTACAACCAGGCACAGGTACCAAAAAAGGAAAATTCCATATGTTCCCATATCTCCTCACCTTCCCCCCCTTAACTACAGCCCTTCACCACTATCTCTGCTGTCCTGCCCGCTGCCCCCTTGCCCTGTATCCAATAAACTTCTATCTCCTTTGCTCTGCCTCTGGTGAATTCTTTCACTGCCCATGCCACTGGCCTCCACCCGATCAGGTTGCCCCACACGATATTTCTCTTTTGGGTTGCTATAGAAAATCCTCAGGTATGTGCAAAGCATAATCGATTTCTGCAAGTTTCTGGAACAGGTTACAACAATTCTAAAAAGCTTCAGGTTATTCAAATTCACTTTAGTGTTCAGTAACTTTGGGCACTTTTTCAAAGAAAAGAGTACAATCTGGGCAACTAGGTAACTATAGCACAGATTATTTTTTTAAGAGATAAATCTTTTGCAAACTGGTACAACCATTCTGGAGGACAGTATTTACCCAAATGTAAAACGTGTGTACCTTTTAGCCCCCACATACTCACTGTTCAGATATGTCTCCTAAAATGACTCCTCAGATATGCTCACAAAAGATATGTATTGTTAGAACACTTTTCTAGAAAGTAACACAAAATCGATGCAATCCAGCTTAAACAATAAAGGTGGTTTGTTGGCTCACAAGCTTGGAAAATTCAAGTGCAACATGGTTCATAGCTTGGGCTGTTTTTTGGGAGGTGAAGGAAACACCAATAGAAGTGTAGAGAAGTAAGACAGGTGAGAAGGGAGCCAATACAGGGTACAGTATCAAGCTAATTTCCACTGTGGACAACTAGAGTTTAATTCCACTATGGAAACCCTGAGAGCCAGCAAAAAACATATGCCTCAGAGGTAATCCACCCTAGAGGGGAGAGGTACTTAGTGAGTCACTGGGTGAGAGTCGTCCTTGAGGGACATCCATTCCACTCTGCTGAGTGGATGGTAAAGGGGACTCCAGTAGTAAGAGAAACCCCTCAGGCAGAGAATTCAGTACTGACAGTGAGAAGTCAGGCCAGTGTGCACTGAAGTGGTAAAGACAAGAGGATATGGGTAGGGCACCGATAGCATCTGCCTCCGATGGACTTCCGGGTTGGGTGATCCATCAGCTCAACAACATTGTAAAGATTCTCTTTGCTCTGATTTCCAGGGTTAATGTTCTCCAACCAATGTTTTCCATAGTGTTCATTAAATGATTATCAGTCCCAGTTGGGGCTAAAGATATCATAGGATATAGGAAGCACTTCAGCGTCCACATTCCAAGAACAATGCTTCTGTTTAGCCTAATAGGGCTGAATTAAGGCACAAGCATACCTCTGATTTTGCAACATGATTTAAATTGATCAGGATCAACCCCCCAAGATAAGGATCGGCTGTCTTCCCTAGATAGAAAAGAAAAGCTGGGTACTACTGAGAAGGGAGAAGCTGGAAGTGGATGCTGGGTAGTTCAACCACAACGTATAGGGATATGTGCATCAAGATATGTGTGTTAACTGCAATCTTCTTTACAATAGCAAAAACCTAGGAATATCTTAAGTATATGTCAACAGGGGACTTAAATTTAAACAAATTATGGTACATTCTTATTATGGATCCTTTGCAGTGGTAGATCTTTATGTTTCTGATGTAGATGGGCCTCCAAAATGTACCATTAAACAAACAAAAAAAAGGCATGTGGAATTCAGTGTGGAAGGCAAATCACTTATGTAAATTAAATAGCAGGTAGATGAATACAAAATTTCTTATGTTAAAGCCTAATCGGCCAAAGACTACTCAGGAAGGACAAGCTTGAAATATGACAAGGTTAGATTTATTGTATCTCTGCAGTGAGGGAGGGCCCTCCAGGAGAACCATGGAGTGCTGCTCAACAAGAGGGAAGAGAGAAACATCTTGTATAAGGTTTGGGTTCTCGCTGAAGGATGATGAGCAAGGCTTACGAGAGTGGAGATCAGTTCTGGGTTGGTTGCTTTACCAAGGCAGTGTTTGAAGGGGAGTCCAACTAGGGACTGAGTAGTGAGGGGACGTTAGCAGGATTGGGTCTCTCGATAAGAGACGAATGCAGTGAAGTGGGGCTGGGGGCCGTCATCAGTAAGAAAGCAGGAGCCGCTCGCAGGAAGCACCACTGTGGCAACTTACAGGTGCTGCTCAGTCATTGGAGAAAGAATGTTTTCTATTAACTTTGCATCTCATTTTATGTGTCTAGCCCCCTCGCTTTCATGATAGAAGGGCTTCCTTTTTTTCCTCCCAAGTCTGAGCTCATTTTTCACTCTTTCAATCCCAGATAGGTTTTTACTCTTTCTTAAGGAATAGTAAGAAACTGTTAACAGTAGTTACCTTTGGAAAAATAAATTAGGTTGGGAAAGTGAGCAGTAAAAATGCCTTTGCTATTTATTTGTACCTTTCCTTTTTATTTGAATTTTCTAAATGTGTACGGATGTGAATTCTGGTACATTTTAAGTGTTAACATGGATTCTCTAAGCAGTAGGAATATGACCTTTTTTGTTTGTGTTTTTTTCCTTCCTTTTGTTTATCTGTGTTTTCTCACGAATTAGTGTTATTTTAAAATAACAATAAATAGACACTCCCTGCCTCCCAAAAAGTCAACAGTCTGACTGCTGCCACAGTATAAACCTGGAGCTCAGAAATGAACCTGGCCAACCAATCCCCCCTCCCACGCCCTTGCCTTCTAATGCTGCTACTTCCAGCTTCTCTTGGGTCATTCGCTTTATGTCCAATCCTTGTTCCACCAGCTCTACCCCTAACAATTGGTAGCAAAGAGACCAGTGAGAGAGTGAGCCAATCAGCTCAAAGGGTGCCTGATACTGCACTGAGACTAGACAGCACGGGTCCAACAGTAAACCTCAACATTAAGATTCTGCATCTCTTTTTCCCCTAACTCAGCCTTCTCCAAAGACCATACACCTATCAGTACCAGCATCCTCTTCCTGCTAAAGACAAACATCTTGTAATAGTTCCCTAGAAATATAGCTGAGGAAAAAAAAAAAAAAAAAAAACAAGAAAAGAAATGTGGCTGAGGAGCAGGGATGCTCATTTTATAATACACCATGAGATGACTAATAGTAGAGATAACTTGTGGGAGAAACCAAAAGACATAAAGATATTTGCACTTTGTTGCCTAAAAGTTCAATAGAGTGTCTCACCCAAGTGCCTCCCCTAAGTGCTTCCCCCATTCACAAACGGATTTTTTTATTTTAGAAGACTGCCTGAGAATGTTATAATTTGGGGGACTTGCCACAAAAGTATACTGCTTATAGATGGGATGAAGAACCAATGGCATGATAAAAGAGAATGACTTTTTTTTTTTTTTAAGATAATAACTTTCTTGTTGAGCCATTATAACAAAACCAATGATAAATATGGGTAGCCTTCTGTGGGAGCACACACTGTGTGGTTTTATGACATTCCCACCAGACCGTTATTTTTCAAGGGACTGATTCTGAAAATTTGCTAGTGATATACAAGAAGTATTATCTACTCAAAAATTGCATGAGCTTTTCTAGAGCCAAGGTCAACTATTGTTTATAAACAAACAGAAAAATCTACTATAATATTGAGTCTGTGATACTAAATTTCAACTATTTTGCAAACAGTTGAGAAATAATGACTTCAGTTACTTTCCTGTCTTTGCTGTTAATAAGGACCCAAATTATTAGCACCTCTGACAATCTCCGACCTTTTAGTCTAGTGTAATGATGTTCTAAAGACAGTAACGATTATACACACTGTCATTCTGCCAACTCATAGCTACAAACTTGTTAATTGAAAAATCTCTGTAGACTAATGCAAAAAAAGTTCAAGCCATTAAAACTAAACAAAACAAACTGCTGTTTTCCAATGTGCCATTTTCAATAAACACACCAAATATTTTGAAAGATACTCTGAACAGGTATAAATCATTTTCAAGGAAATGGTTCCTTTCACAGATTATCTGTTTCTTCTTTAGTTAATGGGGATATTAGCTCAAGGAAATATTTTAATGGGACTCAAATAAGTACAAGAAATATACAATATATTACTGCATGGTCAGTTTTCAATCATGTACTATTGAGTTATTAACGGAAAGACTTATTCTCAAGTGTTTATTGACCTAATTGGTTGAAAACCACTATCAAATAGTAGGAGTTATTGCAGTCAGAAGACCTGAGCTAATCTCAGACCATCATATTCTAACTGTCTAAGTGGGTCTGTCATTCATTGTATCTGAGCCTCCTCTGAAAAACAGAGACAGTATTTCTTATTTTTTTTAAGACTTATTTATTTTTAGAGAGAGAGAGAGAGCTAGAGCAGGAGGGCCAGAAGGAGAGGGAGAGATAATTCCAAGCAGACTCTGCACTGAGCATGGAGCCTGATGCGGGGCTCAATCTCATGACCCTGAGATCATGACCTGAGTCGAAATCAAGAGTCAAGTGCTCAACTGACTGAGCCACCCAGGCGCCCCTAGTGACTTCCTTCTAATGAATAGAATGGTGGACGGGACAGTCTATGACATCTGAACCTAAGATACAAAAGACACTGTGACTTCCTCCTTGCTCTCTTCCTTTGATCAACCACTCTGAGCAACCATGTCATGTAGATACTCAAGCAGCCCCATGAAGAATCCCACACGGCAAGAAACTGGAACCTCCTACCAACAAGCAGCAAGGAACTGAGGCCTTCTTCCTACAGACATTGCATGACCTTGGCAATGGATTCTCCCACCGTAGTCAAGCCTTCAGATGACTGCAGTGCATGTCTTTACTGTAACTTCATGAGACAATCTGAGCCAAACACATCCAGCTAAACCATTTTTGAATTTCTGACCCACAGAAACTATAGAGTGATAAACTTTTGTTGTTTTAGGTCAGTAAGTTTTGGCATAATTGTTATACAGAAATAGATAGATAATACTCTGGCCTAACAGGAAAACTACAGCTACAAAGACAAATACAATATGATTCTCTTTTAAATATACATGGGAAATTTCCAAAGAAATTTAGAAAGAAATGAGAGATTTGACTTAGAAGCTTACAATAACATTCTTTTAAAGTTTCCACATATTCTGGGTTATAATGCAGTGAGAAGAAGCTGTAATTTTCTGCCAGTCACAATGAAGGCTCTGTAGCCTTTAGAAGACCCTGTGAGGAATGAGAAAACATCTCTCTCAGTGGAGAGTAATCATACATGCAGGAGAATGTCACAAGCATCCTTAAACTCAGGCTCTATATTCATCATTTCAGACCAAAAAAAAAAATCTTAGGCAAGCCTACAGTTATTAAAAATCTGTATTATAAATATCCTGTCCCCTCCACAAAAAATCCATGTTTACCAAAATGATTTAAGAGAACCAAAGCTGCAGAAGAATGGAATTAAAACTATAGCAGCAGTCTTCAAACCTGGGCTATACAAAGACTTTTCAAGAGGTACATGGGCATAAATGGTTTTGAGGAAATCAATTTCAACCCAACTTCTCTATATGTGCAATACTTCCTAAAGTAGGGGCGCCTGGGTAGCGCAGTCGTTAAAGCGTCTGCCTTCGGCTCAGGGCGTGATCCCGGCGTACTGGGATCGAGTCCCACATCAGGCTCCTCTGCTATGGGCCTGCTTCTTCCTCTCCCACTCCTCCTGCTGTGTTCCCTCTCTCACTGGCTGTTTCTCTGTCACATAAATAAATAAAAAAATCTTTAAAAAAAAAAAAAAATACTTCCTAAAGTGATCTGCCTGAGATACACATGATATGTGGTCTTCTTTCCTACCTCTCGTTTCACAAGCATCCTTTTCCATGTTTCAGAAGAAGACATAGTTCTAGGAATCCCCAAATCTTATCATTATGCCTTATCCCAGAGTGTGAAAACTTCAGGGGCACACAAACAAAGGTATAGTTTATATATTAGTGTTGCAGAAACTTCATTTATTTTAAATCCATAAACTCACAGTAGGACTTGTCTCTTCCTTATACATATTTTAATGAATAGGAAGGACAGTAAGAATCATGTTGGGATGTTCTATATTAAAAACTGTAAGATAAGAGGTAAGAGATTGTGGGATTCATAGCAATTTTCACTTAGCAACCTCGTCTCTCAATTCCATCAACTGTTGTGAAGATAATGCATTGTTCCTGGGGATAAGTTCTGTTGAAACTGTTGCTAAACAAATATATGATATAACTTTTTATGATTATCATTTATAGACAAAGATTCAAACTGAAAAAAATATCCGACTTTTTTAAACGATGAAAATTCAGAGTCCAGGAAAAGGTACTATCATTAGAGCTGGTTTTGGAACCCTTTTACATACTAGTTTTCCTCTCTTGAAAATACTATATGATTTAGGGGCACCTGGGTGGCTCAGTCGTTAAGCATCTGCCTTTGGCTCAGGTCATGATCCCAGGGTCCTGGGATCGAGTCCCACATCAGGCTCCCTGCTCAGCAGGAAGCCTGCTTCTCCCTCTCCCACTTCCCCTGCTGGTGTTCCCTCTCTCGCTGTGTCTCTCTCTGTCCAATAAATAAGTAAAAAATCTTAAAAAAAAAAAAAAAGAAAAAATACTATATGATGTAGACAAGGTTGTGAATCTAGGAGCACAGTTCATTCTTTACACAAATTGTTTATTGAGTAGCTTCTATTTACCAGGCACTGTTTTAGATTCCCAGATGCAATGGTGCAAAAAATAAGCAAAAATCTATGCTCTCTTAGAGTTTATAGAAAGGAGCGACAAACAATATACAAAATAAGTAAATGGCATGGCACATTAGAAAGACGTAAGTGTACAGAGAACAAGAAAAAAGGAAAGAAGATCAGAGAGTGCCAGGGGACATTGGGGATTTTTTTTTTAAGTAGGCTCCAAGACCTGAATTTGATCAAGAGTTGGATGGCTAACTGACTGAGCACCCAGGTGCCTCTGGGGATTTTAAATTAGGTAGTCAGGGATGGCTCCATTTAGAAGATGACATTTGGACAAATACTTAAAGGAGATGAGGGAACAAGACTTGTGGATATTTAGGTGGAATGTGTGCTGAGTTGGGGTGGGGGGGCGATGTGCAAACGTCCTGGGACAAAGTATGCTCAGCCTGCTGAAGGAACAGAAAAGAGGCCAGTGTGGAGAGGAGTAACCATGAGGGAGAATAGGAAAATGAGAGGTGATGGGGTAATGTAGTGTCAGGCCACGTGAATCCTTATAGGCTACTGTAAGGATTTGACTTTTACTCTGGGTGTGGGTTTTGTGGAGTGACACAATCTGACTTAACATTAAACAGCACACCAGCTGCTGTACTGAAAAGAGACTATAGGGAGAAAGGGCAGAAACAAAAAATCCAGCAAAGCAATCACTGCAGTAATCCAGAAAGAGACCATAGATGCTCAGTCGAAGATGGTAGCCAGGGACATGGTAAAAAGAGATTCTGGGTATATTCTGAAGGTCAAGTCAATAGGATTTGTTGATGGACTGGATGTAGGGTATAAAAGAGAATAGCTCTATATGTATTAGAAAAATTAAATTCATAGTTAAACAGATTTCTGAAAAGGAAACTTGAAACTCAGACGGTTTCACTTGTAAATTCTATCACATTTATGGAAGAAATCATACCACTCTTACCAAAACTCTTTCAGAAAACAAAGGGTGAAAGAATACCGCCCAATTCATTTTGTGTGGTCAGCATCACCCTAAATCTAAAATCTGTTAAAGGCAGTCCAAAAAAGAAATTTATAGACCAATAACCTTCATGAACATAGATGCAAAAATGTCCTTAATAAATATTAGCAAATGGAATCTAACAGTATATCAAAAGGATAATACATGATGACCAAATAGGGTTTATCCCAGGAATAGAAGGTTGTTTAACATTTAATGTCAAGGCAATCCACCATATTAACAGAATAAAGGAGAAAAACTATACCATAATTTGAATAGATGCAGAAAAAAAAATCCATTCACTCATCATACAAACTCGTAGCAAACTAGGAATAAAAGGGAATTTATTCAACCTGATAAAAGACAACTTTTAAAAATCTGCAGCTAACTTCATATTTAATGGTGAAAGCCTGAATTTTTTCCCCTTAAGACTAAGAAAAGGAAGGCTGCCCACTGTCATCACTTCTAATCCATATTGTACAGGAGGTCTCAGTCAATTCAATATGGCAAAATTTAAAAATTAAAAGAAATAAGAGGTAGAAAGATTGGAAAGGAATAAATTGGCTGATGACAAAACTATGTACAAAAGCTTAAAGAATCACAAAAGAAATGCTAGAATAAATGAATTTAGTGAAGTCACAGGGTATAATGTTAATTTTAAAAGCCCATTAGTGTCACAAACAGTAGGGAAATGAAATTTTAAAATTGATTCCAGGGCCCTTGGGTGGCTCAGTCAGTTAAGCATCTGCCTTCAGCTCAGGTCATGATCCCACAGTCCTGGGATCGAGTCCTGCATCGGGCTTCCTGCTCAGTGGGGAGTCTGCTTCTCCCTCTGTCCCTCCCCCAACTTATGCACACACACTCTCCTTCTCTCTCTCTCTCACAAAAATAAACAGAATCTTTTTTAAAAAATTAATAAGTAAATAAACATTGATTCCATCTATAGAATCAAAAATTATGAAATAATTCTAACATAACATGTTATATATAATATATATAACAATTATCACATAAAACATAATCTAATAAAAGATTTCTAGGATCTCCACATTAAAATATATAAAACATCACTGAGAGAAATTAAAGAAGATCTAAATAAATGCTGAGATATATCAGACCACAGATGAGAACATTCCATATTAGTAAGATGTCAGTTCACCTAAAATGAATCCATAGAGATACAACACAATTCCAACCAAACTCCCAACAGTTTTTTTGTAGAAATTGACAAGCTAAGTATAGAAATACATGAAAAATAAAGGAACATGGAATAGCCAAAACAACTTTGAAAATAAAGAACAAAGTTAAGAACTTATACTACCTGACTTCATGACTTACTACAGTGCTAAAATTAAGACAGTGTGGTACTGGCATAATGATTGACAAATAGATCAACAAAACTGAATAGAGCCCCAATTACATGGTCATCTTATATTTTATAATGTTACTAAAGGAATCCAAAGGGAAAAGAAGAGTCTTTTCAACAGATGCTGCTGGAATAACTGGATATCCATACGGAAAGAAAAAAAAAATAACATCAGTGCCCACCTCACACAAAAATTAACTTGAGATATATCCCAGACCTAAACATAAAAGTGAAAGCCGTAAAGCTTCAGAAAACATATATCTGACAAAGGACTGGTATTTGGGGTATATAAAGAACTCCTAAAATTTAATAATTTTAAAAAACCACATTTTTTAGAAAAAGGGCAAGATAATTGAATAGGCACTTTACAAATGAACATACACTGGTGGCTAAAAAGCACACTAAAAAGTGCTTAACATCATTAGTCATTATGGAAATGAAATTAAAAACGTAATGAGGGGTGCCTGGGTAGCTCACTCAGTTAAGCATCTGACTCTCAATTTTAGCCCAGGTCATGATCTTGAGGTTGTGAGATGGAGCCCCGCATTGGGCTCCATGCTCAGTGGGGAGCCTGCTTGAGTTCTCCCTCTGTCTCTCCCTCTGCCCTGCCCCCTCCCTCTCCCTCTCTCTAAAAAAACAAACAAACAAACAAACAAAAAAACCACACACAATGAAATACTACACATCCATCAGTATGGCTAACATTAAAAACTGACAATACCAAATGTTGCAAGGATTTAGGACAATCAGAACTCTCATACATTGTTGATATGACTGTAAAAGTGTTCAATCCATTTGGCAAAAGATCTGGCAGCTTCTTATAAAACTAAACATACACCGACCATATGATCCAGCATTTCCTCCCAGGTACTACCAAAGAGAAATGAAAATAATGTCCACAGAAAGATTTATATGCAAATGTACATAGTGGCTTTATTTTTAATGGTTGAAACTAGGGGCGCCTGGGTGGCTCAGTCCGTTAAGCATCTGCCTTTGGCTCAGGTCGTGATCCTAGGGTCCTGGGATTGAGCCCCGCATTGGGTTCCCTGCTCAGCGGGGAGTCCGCTTCTCCCTCTCCCTCTGCCGTCCCCCTCCCCCCACCCTACTTGTGCTTTCTGGCTCTCTCTTTCTGTCAAATGAATAAATAAAATCTTTAAAAAAAAATAGTTGAAACTAGAAACAGCCCAGGTGTCCATCACTAAGAGAATGGATAAGCAAACTATGATATATTCATATAATGGAATACAATTCAGCAATAGAAGGATGGAGCTACCAATACACACTACGATATGTATGAATCTCAAAGACATTATGCTGAGTGAAAGAAGCCATACACAAAGGAATACATATTGTATGATTCCATTTATATAAAGTTCTAGAACAGGCAAATCTTTTCTATAGGGAAAATAATTAGGACAGTGGTTTCCTGGCAGAGAAGTGGGTTTAAGGTGGGGACGGTGTTTGCCTGGGAAAAAGCATGAAGGACCTTTTTGGAGTGATGAACTATTCTACACCTTGATGGGCATCTGTATGCATCAAAAATTCAGTGAATGTATGCTTAAGATTTGTGCATTTCATTGCATGTAAAATTTATATCAAAACGAAAACTTCAGACAAATACCGAACTCTTAATTGTTAGTGTGTATGTTGCAGTAGATGGAGGGAGCGTACAGATGTTTTCAATTTACTTTGAAATGCATCAACAAATAAGATGACTTGACACAGGTGATAAAACAATTATAGTGAAATATAAGTGGGACGATCTAGGTGACAGTATACAAATCATCACCATAAAATTTCTTTCAACTTCGCAGTATGCTTGAAAATTTTCACAATAAAATAATTTAAAAAATTAAGAGCATAAACATAGCAATGCTAATATTCCTTCAAGATAATTAAAAGGTTTTTTTTTCCAAAAAGTACAATACTTGTATATTGATCTGGAGTTCAATATAAAATAATTAGGTCTGATTTATCAGGAACTCATTAATTCAGTCAAACATTAAACAGTTATTTACTGAGCATCTACTATGTGCCAGGCACTTGAAAGAAAGTGAAAATGCAGAACAGTTCACTCAATAAATAATTATCTACTTTTATCCACAGTAACCTACTTGCAAAGGAATGCTTTGGGGTAATGAGCCACGGTAAGAAAACCGTTCATTCACAGCTATTCTCTGATGTTATATTTTGCCCATCAGAGAAGCTATTTCCAACATGGAAAATCAATACTGTTAAATAGAAAATAATAGCACAAATGCCGGTGTCAATTTTAAACTGTTCCTTGAACATATTTTCAAACTTGGAAGCAGAAAAATTGAGACTTAAAGAAAGAGAGGGCCTCACAAACATACGATTTTTAAAAGGCGGGTATTATGCTGACAGATCGAGAGAGCTCTAAATGTCATTTCCTCAGCAGAAGCTATTACACACTGTGCTTGCACCGGGCTGGAGGACCTAGCAACGGGGGGGAGAAAGAGGTTTCCAAGGCGAGAGTGCTGTTTGTTTCAGAGCTAAACTTTAAATTGCCATGCCTGCAGGTCTAGACCAGGAAAATGAATAGCCAGCCAGTGCCTCAGCCTAATAACAGGGCTTGTTTCCCTGAATGACACTGGATTTATTAGCTACATATTTTAAAATACATGATTTTCCAGTGTGGTTCAAGTTACATCTTGAGGCAGAGCTCAAACACTGATGGATGTTTTTGTAGCAAAATGTATTCTGCTCTCTGAATCCATTGCTTCCCTCGGACACAAAAGCAAAGTTTCAAGCCAGGAATCGGAAATAATGCCAGTTACATACTGCTCTAATTCACATCACAGCACCTAACGTGACTCTGAGCAATTTCGATGCTAGGGAACATGGCTGAAGACAGAAGTGAGAATTTGCCTACCCAAGGATTTGAAGCCCTTGCTTGACACTCACTCTCAAGCAGCACTGGGTGCTCGGAAATGTGTTTAGGCCTCATGACTCATTTTCCCCTTCTTTTTCCTTGGGGATGGTCTTACTCCCTGTTTTGCCCAAATTAGTCCTCAAAGCTTCTATTATTCCAAAACCTGACTAAAACATTTCGTTTTCCTTCAAGCGCCTGGAGGAGGAGAGCCTTGAATTTTATCTTTATTGCCTTTCCTTTCATTTCTTCTCTCTTCCCTAACTATCAGGGTAGCTTTGAAGGCGGGAAAATGTCACAAAAAGGGTTATTTTATAGATAGAAATGGAACTGGGGAGAGATACTTGTCAATGCGTGCTTCAGAGCTGAAGCATAGGTGGGGCAAGCAGCATTTGTGGATTCTCTAAATTCAAATTTTGAGTATTGTCATCTTCTAGGCAATGAAGCCACCTTCTCTCTCTGCTGCTTCTGTGAAACACTGCCCAGTGTCTACAGTATGAACCCAGAAACCAGCTTCTCCCTCTCTCCCTCAAATCACCAAAGTGCCCTCCAACAGACAGAGAGAATAATAATTAAAGCACACTGTAGATAGTTCTTATCCCCTGATAAAATACAACACGCACACACACACACACACACACACACACACCACAAAGATGCTTTTCCTGTGTCTGTCCAGAGGGTTTCTCCACATCACTGGCTCTAGCATATGAGCAGAGACCATAAATAAGGAGATGCTGTTCCATGAAACAAAAGGAAAAATCAGGCTCAGAACTCAAAATTTCCTTTTATATTAATCTGATTCTTATATCTCTATCTGGCCTGCTAGGTCACAATCTTGAGACTTGGTGTCTCAAGTCATAGGACAATAAGACATAGGACAAAATTATAGGACAAATGCTCTTTATCCCTACCAATCCCCACCCTACAATTCACATGCTAAAACTAACCAAGCAACAGGTCCTTATCTTACCCACTGCTCTCATTTCTCCAAATGACTGTCTTAAAATTCCCTTAGCAGGAAGAAAGTCTCTCTCCTATTTAGTCCCGCCTCAAAGCATCTGTGGACTAAAATCACTAGCTCTCCCCTTGATCTTAATTCAGCCATTTAGCCAATCCAAATCTCTTTATATTACCAGTAGTCTTTGTTTACTCCACTGTGTTTTCCCAATTTTTAGGTATAATATCATTTGTATTATTTTTGTAGCAACTCAAAAGGCCACACTAAGGACTTAGTTTGGTTTTTCTTGGCCACTGTTCAATGAAAAACACAATCAAATTCTTTCCTCAAGAGATAACATTTGTTTTTATAAACAATACTTTCATCTCATAATTGCTGCTCTAATAAGGGTCTTTTTGCTCTCAAGTGATCAAAACTTAGTTTAAATTTACTTAAGCACAAGAAGAGGGAATTTGGGGGCTTATTTCGTCAACAAATCCAAGAGTCATCTGGCAGGAGCCCAGAAGAGTCTCTTTCCATTTCTTGCCCCTTTCTTCTTCTGTGTTGGTTTTATTTTCTAACAGTTCTCCCCAAAGATGATCACCTAGGGCTCTGAGACCAAATCCTACCTCCTTAACCATACCATCAGAGGGAGAGAGAGAGAGAGAGAGAGAGAGAGAGATGCATTCCCAACAGCCCAGGCAAAATCCCAAGGAAAGTAATGGAGATCAGCAGACAAGGGTTTCCCTCACTCGATCCCAGCAGAACAGCTGAGCTTCGGGTCAGAGAGAGGAGAACACTGCAGCTAGAAAGACAGAAGTTCAAGGACATCAGCTCTGATTTCCTGTGAGACACACTTTGTCCTACCAGCCTGCTTTTAGGAAAGAACAAGAAGATCCTGTCCGTCTGGCAATTGGGTTCCAAATCAGGAGCCTAGGGATGAATCCATACACTGGTGAGACACAAAATGTGCAAACAACTAATACCTTCCAAAAACAATGCCCTCTCCTTTGTTCTCTAACCAGGAAGAGTGCATAGCCAAGAAGATCTCCAGTAAAAATGGTCATGTGCAGGCCTCTAGGGACTTGGAGTCCTCCCAGGTCAAGAGACAAGGGACCCACACAAGATTATCTAGAGTGAGGTTTGGTGGTGGTGGCAGCTCTTCATTTATTTCAAATCTCTTTTAAAATTATATGAAATAGACTCTAGCAAATTTCATATTTTAAGTTCCAAAATTTTAAATCAAGTTTTTGTGATTTTCACTTAAACATAGGATGATGGTGGTTTTAAAATAATTATCCCTGAAGTTTTATTAAAATAACATAGCTGTAAGTAAACAGTATTACTTTCAAGATCTCAATTTGAAACGAAATGCAGACTTTCTAGATTTTAATGCATCACAAGCTACCAATTTCATAAAATTGCATCCACTTTGTAAAGCTCATATCGCCCCATGGAAGCAGCCCTTTGGAAAGGGATGAGGTATTTGATTCTCTAATGTCCCCATTTAGCCAATTATAGGTAGGTCTTCATATACCATTCCCTTAAAAAATATTACAAAAGCACTTTCTACTATGGTTCTAGTATAGATGGAAAATGTTTTTTTTTTTTTAAAGATTATTTATTTGGGGGGGAGCTGAGGGAGAGAGTCTTTTTTTTTTTTTTAAGATTTTATTTATTTATGAGAGACAGCCAACGAGAGAGGGAACACAGCAGGGGAGTGGGAGAGGAAGAAGCAGGCTCCCAGCGGAGGAGCCCGATGTGGGACTCGATCCCGGAATGCTGGGATCACGCCCTGAGTCGAAGGGAGACGCCCAACGACTGCGCCACCCAGGTGCCCCTGAGGGAGAGAGTCTTAAGCAGACCCTGCACTGAGCACAAAGCCCGATATGGGGCTTGATCTCTTGACCCTAAGAGGTCAGGACCTGAGCCAAAACCAAGAGTGGGATGCTTAACTGACTGTGCCACCCAAGCACCCCTAGATGGAAAATGTTAGGCTTCAACTGCACGGAAATTAGAGGAAATTTTTCAGAAAATTTCAGATTAGAAGTTGATAAGAAGGTTAAGAAAAGAAAACATTTCCCTTATATTTAATGTGGCCTCAACTGCATGAAAACAGCTAAAATGTTGACAAAAGAGATAACTTCTAACTTGAGGAAAAGGTACATATAAAATGAAGATAACTGTTGTAGGGGTGGAAGGCAGTCTTCACTTCAAATGAGACATATATTAAGATATTCATGTCAGAACTAATATTTGATAAAGCAGGAAAAAACATCCGGTGGGAAAAAGACAGTCTCTTCAATAAATGGTGCTGGGAAAATTGGACAGCTACATGCAAGAGAATGAAACTTGACCACTATCTCACACCATACACAAAGATAAACTCCAAATGGATGAAAGACCTCGATGTGAGACAGGAATCCATCAAAATTCTAGAGGAGAACATAGGCAACAACCTCTACAACATCGGCCAAAGCAACCTTTTTCATGACACATCCCCAAAGGAAAGAGAAACAAAAGATAAAATGAATTTATGGGACTTCATCAAGATTAAAAGTTTCTGCACAGCCAAGGAAACAGTCAGAAAAACTAAGAGGCAGCTACGGAATGGGAGAATATTTGCAAATGACACTACAGATAAAGGACTGGTATCTAAGATCTACAAAGAACTTCTCAAACTCAATACACGAGAAACAAATAAACAAATCAAAAAATGGGCAGAAGATATGAACAGACACTTTTCCAATGAAGACATACAAATGGCTAACAGACACATGAAAAATGTTCAAAATCATTAGCCATCAAGGAAATTCAAATCAAAACCACACTGAGATACCACCTTCGCCAGTTAGAATGGCAAAAATAGACAAGGCAAAACAACAATTGTTGGAGAGGATGGAGAAAGGGGATCCCTCCTACATTGTTGGTGGGAATGCAGGTTGGTACAGCCACTCTGGAAAACAGTGTGGAGGTCCCTTAAAAGTTAAAAATTGAGCTACCCTATGATCTAGCCATTGCACTACTGGGTATTTACCCCAAAGATACAGACGTAGTGAAGAGAAGGGCCATATGCACCCAATGTTCATAGCAGCAATGTCCACAATAGCTAAATTGTGGAAGTGCAGATGCCCTTCAACAGATGACTGGATTAAGTTGTAGTCCATATATACGACGGAATATTACTCAGCTATCAGAAAGAACGAGTTCTCAACATTTGCTACAACATGGACAGCACTGGAGGAGATAATGCTAAGTGAAATAAGTCAAGCAGAGAAAGACAACTATCACTTATGATTTCTCTCATCTATGGGATAAGAACTAGGATGATCGGTAGGGGAAGAAGAGGAGGATAAAGAAAGGGGGTAATCCAGAGGGAATGAAACATGAGAGACTATGGACTATGAGAAACAAACTGAGGACTTCGAGGGGAGGGGTGGGGAATGGGATAGACCGGTGATGGGTAGTAAGGAGGGCTACGTATTGCATGAGTGCACTGGGTGTTATACACAACTAATGAATCATCGAGCCTTACATCGGAAACCGGGGATGTACTGTATGGTGACTAACATAATATAATAAAAAATCATTAAAAAAATAAAATAAAATAAAAAATAAAGTAACAATTAAAAAAAAAAAAAGATATTCATGTCAGAGTAACCAGATAACCTCAGAGTAACCTCAATATTTCTACACAATAAGAGTGGATAAACCTCTAAATTTCACCAGTTTCCATAACTTTTAAGAGCTCCAGGCTTAATAAATCTAGGAAAGGTAGGAATTAAGGAAAAGTCAAATGTTGATTTAAATTAAAAAATGCCATATGTAAGAGACAAAAAATGAAAGTAGGGATAAAATTCTAAATTATTGCCTAAAAATGTACTTCTCCCCTTTCCAAACACTAGTTTGATATCTATATCTAAGAATGTGATCACCAATCTCCAAAATGATCCACTAGTAATCCCTGTCTCCTAGTTCACGTCCTTGTATAGTCCCCTCCCACTCTGAATAGGGCTGACCTATGTAATCAACAAGATATGAAAATAATAGAGTATGACATTGAAAGTCGGGTCATAAAGACATCGGAGTTTCTGTCTTGCTCTCTCTTAGATACCTCACTCTGAGTGAAGCCAGCTGTCATGCATCCTGACACTCAAGCGGCAACTGGAGAGGCCCATGTGGCAAGGAACTGAGGCCTCCTGCCAATAGCCATATGCGTGTGCCATCTTGGAAGTGAATCCTCCAGTCACAGTTAAGCTCTTCGATGACCGCAGCCCCAGGTGACAGCTTGACTGAAATCTTAAGAGAGGTCCTGAGCCAGAAATGCACAGCTAAGATGCTCTCAAATTTTCAGCCCACAGAAACGATGATATAATAAATGTTTTAAGCCATTAAGTTTTGGAATAACTTATGCAAAACAGAAAACTAATACAGAAGATTTTGGATAGTTTAAGTCTATAAATACCTTAGAACTCTTATTAAAATCAATTGATGAATCGTTAACTTGATGGATAATGTTCTTTCTGTCCAAGGATTTTTGATGATTGTCACATACAGTTCTGGCTTGTGAAACTCCTTTTAATAATGGTCACAAACTCACAAAAATTAAGATTATTTGACAATCCTTCACAGTAAATTCAAATTATTTTATTACTACAAATAACATGTCAGTGGGTGGTTTTCTATACAGCTGGGCTAAGCATTCCTAGTTCTAGAAGATAAAATTGAAGAGGTTTATTTTCTGTTTATGGAAGAAATACCTTTTTCTGAATTGTCTGGAAAAGACTTCAGGTACTTGGTAGTGGTAGCATTGTCCTTAAAGATCTAGTATTTGGAACTGCCAAAGAGTTTTCATTTTCTCTAATTATCATGAATTCAATTAGAAGAGACTTCGTAAAACAGTGAAATTCAAGCATAGACTTTCAAACCCCTAATACAAGCACGGCTCTACACCAAAAAAAAAAAAAAAAAAGATAAATATAAAACACAGTCTCAATAAATAGGTAGATGGACCACAGGGGATTCTTAGGGAAGTGAAACTATTCTTCTGTATGATACTACAATGATGGATACTTTTGTTAAAGCCTATAGAATGTAATACTTTTGTTAAAACCTATAGAATGTACAACACTAAGTGACCCCTAAGGTAAACTATGGACTTTGAATGATAATTATGTGTCAATGTTGGTTCGTTCATTGTAACAAATGTACTACTCTGGTGGGTGGTGTTGATGGTGAGGTAGACTGTGGGAAGGGAGGGAGGGGTATGTGGGAACTCTCTGTACTTTATACTCACTTTTGCTATGAATCTACAGCTGCTCTAAAAAATGAAGTCTTTTAATCAGAGGAAAAAACCAGTTTCTGCCATCCAGAAGCTTTAATTATTTGTTCAACAAATAGTCACTTAGATTTTCTTTTTCTATCCTTTTGCAGTCCACCTTTCTGTGTCTTTATGCTTTATATGCATCTCTTATAAAAAGAACATGGTTAGATTTGGGGTTTATTTAATCTAAGAAGCTCTGTCTTTAATGAGGAATGCTGAACCATTTATGCCTATTGTTACTACAAATATATGTGATTTCTTTTTATTGAGTGTTCTATCGCTCTAAATTCTTCTTTGCTTCTTTTTTCCCCTCTATTTTCCACTTACCTGGGAGATATACACCTTATTTCTATTATCTTAGTAAAAAGATTAAACATACTTAACCTTAAAATTTTGATGATAATCTCATGTCTAGACTCCTTCTGACAATTCAAGGTACTTAGAACCCTTTTACTCCATATGGATACATCCCCAATGTTCCATGATAGGTCATATAATATTTAATTCCACTTTATTTTGAACCTTCCCTTTCCCCCATAGTCATTACTGCCCTTATGACTGTGGGTTTTTGGTTTTTTTTTTAAACAGTCATCAGTTATTTAAAATCACCAACATGTTTGGGGTGCCTGGGTGGCTCAGTCAGTTAAGCATCTGGCTCTTGGTTTCGGCTCAGGTCATGATCTTGGGGTCCTGGGATGGAGCCCTGGGTCAGGCTCTGTGCTCAGGGAGAGGGTGGGAGGGTCTGCTTGGGGATCCTCTCCCTCCTCCTCTTTCCCTCCCCCTGCTCTCTCTCTCTCTAAAATAAATAAATCTTCTAAAAAATTAAAAAATAAAATAAAATCACCATGTTTGCCAATTTATTTGCTCAACATGACTTCTTAGATATTGATCCTTCTTTCTAGATTTGATTTCCTTCTTCCAGAAGTACATCCTTTAATACTAAGGGTTTGTGAATGGTCAACTCTCTCAGACGTTATTAGGAAAAATCTTTATTTCGCCTTTAGTCTCAATAAATAGTAGTATTTTTTTTTAAGATTTATTTATTTATTTACGAGAGAGAGAGAGAGAGAGAGAGAGAGAGAGAGA
>NW_024423319.1:112684158-112697165 GCF_017311325.1 Ursus maritimus
GAGAGAGAGAGAGAGAGAGAGAGAGAGAGAGAGAACAAGCAAGTGCAGGGAGGGGCAGAGGGAGCGGGAGATAGAATCCCAAGCAGACGCCCTGCTGAGCATGGAGCCCGATGCAGGGCTTGATCCCATGACCCTGAGATCATGACCTGAGCTGAAATCAAGAGTCAGGCACTTAACCAAATGAACCACCCAGGCATCCCAATAGTAGTATGAGTTTTTTAAAATGTTCCTGCTAGCCATTTGATTGTTCTTCCTTAGCCTACATTATCTGACACTTAATTCTCCCTCATTCTTTTACATATCTCCTTTCTAAACTCATACTAGCATATGTTGAGCATTCTTTTTCTAACCTTCATGTCCCTTTAACCTCTATTTCACAATTTCTCTTTTTATCTATGTAAGCTGAATTCTGGGTAAATATTTAAATCTATATTCCAACTCCCTAAGTATTTCTTTAGTTGTCTTATCAGTGGTTCAATCTGGCTCAGCTACAAATAGCATTTATATAGTCAAATTATTGAGCTAACTAAAATTATAATGAAACTATGCTGGGAAAAGGGGTTATAGGAAATGTTCATGTGTGTAGTGGGAGTGAAGAGATCTGAAAGAGCTAAGTCCTGATCTAGGGTAGTGGAAAATAATCAGATAATTCCTACAAATAAAAAAAAAAAAAGTTGCAACAGAAGAATGTTATGTAAAGCTATAAACACCAAAAAAACAAAAATTAAGAAGTTGAAAATGTTGCCTCTGAAGCAGGAAAAGGGGTTAAGTGAGGGGTGGGGAGACGGAATTGATGTTTAGTTGTAATAAATCTTCAAAAGTACTTGATTCTTTAAATTACACACAAAAAATAACTGATAAAAAAATTAAAAGAAGGTGGCTATGTAGAAATGAAATTATTGAGAAGAGTCGTGCAGATTTAAGAAATCAAGTATGGGGAATGAATAGACAGAGCACAGAGGATTTTTAGGGCAGTCAAACTATTCTGTATGATACTATAATGGTGGATACGTGTCATTATACCTTTGTCCAAACCCATAGAATGCATAACTCGAAGAGTGAACCATAATGCGAACTATGGACTCTGGGTGAGAATGATGTGTCAGCGTAGGCTGTCAACTATAACATATATACCACTCGGGTAAGGGATGTTGACGATGGGGGAGGCTATGATGTTAGAGGTAGGAGAGACTGGGGAATATATAGGAAATCTCTGTACCTTCTACTCAATTTCACTATGAACCTAAAACTGCTCTAAAAAATAAAGTCTATTTTGGGATGGCTGGGTGGCTCAGTTGGTTAAGTGTTTGACTCTTGGCTTTGGCTCAGGTCACGATCTCAGGGTCATGGGATCGAGCCCCGTGTTGGTCTCCGTGCTCAGTGCAGAGTCTGTTTGAGATTCTTTCCCCTCCCTCTCCCTCTGCTCCTCCCCCTGCTCATGTACTCTTTCTCTCTCTTTCTCAAATCAATCAATAAATAGAACCTTTTAAAAAAATAAAGTCTATTTTTAAAAAATCAAATAAGAATCAGCGTGTTACATCAATTGTGATTTGAAAGTATAATAGCAAGGTAAAATGACATTCTCTAGGCACTTGCAGTAAATTCTACATTTTTGCTAACTACAAATCTTTTACCAATAATTTGCCATGTTGAAGTTTGTAAAAAGAAACCCCTAATCTACATTTGTTTCTATACCCCATGCTATAATTTATAAAGTTCACAAAATACACAAATACCAGTGGGAAAACTCACGCTGATAAAATGGTTTGATATTTTTAACTGACGCAATTTGGAAAATGGTTTTGACATTTTCCACCCTTTAGAAAAAGAACATTTTTTTCAAACTATAGCAGTAAATACCAAATTTTACCAGTAACTCAACAAATTTGGAAATACTTGTCCACCATTAAATAGTTCTTTCTACCTTCCTGGTTAAGAAGACAGCTTTCTGCCCAAAGTGTCAGAAATGGCTTATGGAAAAACAAGAAGGTGGTGAACTCTGAGAAAGCACCTTTTACGGTTTTTCTAGTAACTTGGTAGAGGTTTGCTAATGGAAAACTGGTTCAGTTATAAGATAAGTTCTGGAGATCTAAGCCACAGCAATGGTGACTATAATTAACAATACTGTACTATATACTTGAAATTTGCCAAGAGAGTAGATCTTAAATGTTTTCACACACAAAAAATGGTAACTATATGAAGTGATGGATGTGTTAACTAACCTCATTTCACAACACATACATATCAAATCATCACATTGTATACTTTAAACTTCCACAATGTTATTTGTCAATTATATCTCAATAAAGCTGCAAAAAAAAAAAAAAAAAAGCAAATTAGACAAAAAAAAAAAGGAAATTCTATTTCCAGGGGGCACTGGAGAGGTTGGGAAGAAGTGAAAGGATTCAAACCAGCCCTGTCCAAAAGGAATAAAACGTGAGCAATATGTACGATTTTAATTTTTCTAATAGCCACATTAAAAAGTCAGGAAAACCAGGTGAAATTCATTTTAATAATATACTTAATTTAATCTAATATATCCTAAATATTGTCATTTCAATAGATAATCAATATAAAAATATTATGAGAGATTTTACATTCCTTTTTTTGCACTGATTCTTCAAAATCTGGTATAGATTTTACATTAAGAACACATCTCAATTTGCACTGGCCACATTTCAAGTGCTCAATAGCCACACATGGCTAGTAGCTACCACATCTGATAGCCCAGGTCCAAACCATCACCTTTTACATCCAAGCAAGACTGAAGATTGCAGAAAGAAAATTTACTATGAAAAATATCAGAAAAGTGGGAAAGAATGATCAGAAAAGCCTAAGTTAGCATTTCAGACAAGAGGGCTTCCCTTTCTCTCTCTGTCCAACAGGCCTCTTGATCAGGATGGAGCTAGAGCAGGGTCAGCAAACTTCTTCTGTAAAGGACGAGATAGTAAATATTTTAGGCCTTGCCGGCCATACAGTCTCTGTTGCAACTACTCAGCTCTGCTGCTGCAGCATGAAAGCAGCCATAGACACATTCAACCAGTGGGCATGGTTATATTCTAATAACACTTTATGGGCACAACAATTTGAATTTCATGTAATTTTCACATGTCATAAAACTTTTTTTTTTCAAACAGTTCAACATGGAAAAACCATTCTTAGCTCATGAGCCCTATCAAACCAGGTGGTAGGCCAGGCCTGGCCCACTGGCTATAGTTTGCTAACCCCCGACCCACAGGATGGGGATGAAGGAAGGGAGCGCTAAGAGGTTGTTTTACCTACAGACATTTGTTGAAAACTAAAAATTAGAACTTTGGAAGCAAAAGAAAAAGAATGCAAAAAGAACAAAGGACTTAATATCCAGCCATCCCTGTTTTGACCCTAATTCTGACACGGATAAGTTCTCCTGCCCTGGTCATATCATTGATCTTCTCTGGTCCTCAGCTTCTGCCTGCCAGTTACCATGGCAACCTCAAGGAGTCCAACAATAGCTCGTGTACTCACATTGTGTTAAATCAAAATTGGTAATATTTTGAACAGAGTCTGTGCATATTTACCATTTAAAATACAAAAGGAATGGTTCCGTTGAGAAATGTATAGGATTGCAGAGACTAATAAATAGGTATAACACTGCTATACTAATTTGGAAACAATTCTTACTATAACTAAGTCAATAATCATTGTTATTTATGCATTATAACAAAAAGAAATTCTATGTGACAACCCTGGAGCCTAATTCTAATTGTTATTCATATTTTAAAGAACTAATAGATGAATGTTTTGAAATATTCAAATTTTCAGACTCTCAACTATAATTAGTTCAAATATGTGTAGTTGTGCAGTAGTTCACATTATTTCTTATTTTGCCTTATTTCACAGATCTTCCATTAAATCTCAAGAAGGCAAGCTCAGCCAAACCCTTAACCTAATGTAAAATAACTGCTCAGACATAAAACTTGAGTTTTCCTTAATGCATTAGATTTCAGAATTAAAGTGCAAATAGAAAGATAATTTGTTGATCCTATTTCCCTATTAAACATTGAGATGACGACTTTTTTTCATAATGACCTACACCAAGAATTTCAATAACAACAAAAAAGCAACAGAATTAGCTACAAGTTGCAAGTTAAAGGAGACAGTATGGATTGGCCTCCCGCAAACTATTCTCACCTCTATCCCTTCTCCCTTGACTTTCTCTATCATAAAGACTAAAAAGCTAAAGTTGATTTAACTTTGAATGTTGTTCAAGTTGGCCATATGACATGGTTCTGGCTGTGAGATGCGGCAGAAGTCCCTGAGCAGAGTTACTTTACCTGAATAAAAATAGGAGAAGCCCTTTGTCCTTCCTTCTTCTCCCTGCCTGGAACATAGAAGTAATGCCTGGATGCACTGCAGCCATCTTGCAACTCCGGTGACAAAAGCCACTTGCTAAGTGTGGCAAAACAGGAAGCTAGAAAGAGCCTGGATCCTTAGACAGCATCCTTGAGCACTGGATAACAACCTGGACTGTCTCCCTTGGTATTTCTTATTTTGTGAGAATATAAAATTCTTCTTACTTACACAGCCATTATTTGCTAGGTTTTCTAGCTTTGGGGGGGCATTTTTTTGGCAGCTAGCTGTATTTGTAACTGATAAACAAGTAAAACAAGGCAGGATTGACTTGCCGTCTATTACACACTAGTGATTCTTGAACTAGAGCATAGATCAAAATCACCTGGAAGACTAACTAAAAATCAGATTTGGGGCGCCTGGGTGGCTCAGCCAGTTAAATGTCCGACTCTTGGTTTCAGCTCAGGTCTTGATCTCAGGGTTACGAGTTTAAGCCCCGCATTGGAGCCTACTTAAAAAATAACCAAATAAATTAAATAAAGTAAAATTCAGATTGCTGGGCTCCAGCCCCAGGGTTTCTAATTCAGTAGGTCTTGGATGGCACAAGAAATTGCATTTCTAACAAGTGCCCAGGTGATGCAGCTGCTGCATCGGAAGCGACACTTTAAGAACCACTGGATTACACAGCAGCATTTCGTAACATAACACAACATAACTTAACAGTGGATCCTACTTTCTGAGTTCCTGTTTCTGCACTGCTTTGCTTTTTAAAAAATGAATTTCTGCCTGATCTCCAGACCAAATACTCCTTAGTAATCTGCACTCTAAGTGTAAAATAGGTCACAAAAAGATCAGCAGATATTATAGTTCTGCTCCTGCCTGAAGCTAGAAGATAGGGAAAGAGCCGTCTAGCACTTGCCAGGCTACACTATTTGCCATGTCATTTCCTGGCACATAATTATGCTGCTTGCTGACAACTATTCTACTTTCTGTCCTCCTGTAAATTGTAAATGACAGTTTGGAAGCTGTTGGCTGAAAATTCTGAAAAAGAAATCTTTACAAGGAGAGGCAAGGATAAAAATCACGGTCAATTTAGAGTGGTTGCTGACAAGCTGGCCCTGAGAAGCATCCTCAAGTTAGATCACTATGAAAGAAATGGAATTTCCTGTCCCTTCCTCTTCCCCACCTCCACTCCCACCATTTTAGAGTCTCAAAGCATGTGATCTACTCAACAATCCAAATTTCACCAGAAAGAGTTAGAAAGTCTCATGCTTGGAAGCCCTCTGCTGCCTGCTAGAATAACACGCAGTTGAATTTTATACTTAGGGTAGAAAGAAAAGCCCCTTCCATGCCGACACATTGCCCTATGTCCACAGCCTGCCCCCTCCCCATATTGACATGTTTCAAAAGCCCATTGCGAAGAGCCATCCTTTGAGAAAAGCAGTTCAGCCATTCTCCAGGTCTAATATTTGGTCAGCTTTAGCTCCCCTCCGAGGAACTGGTCAAAGTAATCCTTCTGCCCTCACAGCTACATTTTTTTTTTTAAAGATTTTATTTATTTATTCGACAGAGATAGAGACAGCCAGCGAGAGAGGGAACACAAACAGGGGGAGTGGGAGAGGAAGAAGCAGGCTCATAGCGGAGGAGCCTGATGTGGGGCTCGATCCTATAACGCCGGGATCACGCCCTGAGCCGAAGGCAGATGCTTAACCGCTGTGCCACCCAGGCGCCCCATACAGCTACATTTTTTTAAAGCCATGCTTTGTTAACCAACTAGGGGAGATGGATCCATCTACTTCATGCATTGCCCATCCACTCCCCACTGCGTTCAAGATTTCAGTGAGCGGGACAGAATCACCAGCCTATGGTAAGTAACCAAGCCTGGCCAGGCTGCATAGAAATACAGAATTCAGGGACCAGAGCAAAGCTCATTCATCTTCCTAGGAGCGACATCTAAGACCCTGACCTTCTTTTACACTGCACAGCCCGCTGAGCTAACAATTCATAGATTCCCTCAACAGACTTTCAGGACGGCCTATATTCCTTCCAACATTTGCAGACCCTAGCACCAGATATTGCTGGTTTTAAACCCTTCCCAGTACCTACTTCAGCCTCTCAACAAGGTTTGATGCCTTGCCATTTCCCACGAGAAGCCTGAGAATAAGGAACAGCGTATAGAGCCGTCTCTTACCACACCTTCTTCTTGTTCTCATATAGCTTTCCAACTGCAGCCGAAGCTCCTAAGTTCCCCTTTGAGCCAACACCAGCCGCTACATCTAGCTCCATCCCCCAGTGTGGTTAAGTTGAAGACAGAACATCTCAGCTTTCCAGTGAGCTCCTTAGGGTACAAAACCAGCAGTTCCCGAAAACCTGGGGATAGACGGAGAATACATTTCAGATGTATCTGCTCTTCAGAGCTTGCAAAGTATGCCTAACAGCTGAGTAAACTAGAAAGCCAAAGATGTAGTTTTAAAACAAATTCATGGTAAGGTTCCAACGCCTTTCATGAGGTGACAGAGTACACACATTCAGTGTGTCGAGAACATAAAGAAATGATAAATGCACAATGGAACAGCACACCAAAGGTAGGTGGCTAAACATGAATCATTCCAACTAGTCCATAAATAAAATCATATGCCAGTATATTAGTTCCCGCAGGACAACTGGATACGTCATGTGTTTAAAAAAATTCTAGGTAAAGTTTGAGACTTAATGAAAGTTGGATCTTTAGTACCACTAATAAGAATAACTCTCTTTGGGGCACCCGGGTGGCTCAGTCAGTTAAGCATCTGCCTTCGGCTTAGATCATGGTCCCGGGGTCCTGGGATCGAGCCCCACATGGAGCCCCCTGCTCAGCGGGGAGCCTGCTTCTCCCTCTGCCTGCCGCTCCCCCAGCTTGTGCTCTCTCTCTCTGTCAAAAAATAAATACAATCTTTAAAAAAAAAAAAGAAAAAGAATGACTCTCTTTGTAGGAGTGTTTACCAAGTGCTACAAATCCTCCACTTGCTTTGCATGGATTAATTCATTCAATCTTCACAACAACCTGTGTGTCAATATTATCACCATTTTACAAATGAGGTAAATGACGTACAACAATTTAATAAATCGTCCAAGGCCTTCTAACTAGTAAGCACAAGATCTGAGATTCAAACCCAAGCAGTCTTTCTGGAGAAACTGAACTTCATTATTGTTTTTGGCCACCTATGTAAATGTACTATATCTGAGATTCTGCAGAGCTACTAAAACCTTCTGAGAGGCCCCTCAAAACTTGAAGATGCACCCTAGGCCCAATATGTTGTGAAGCTCACTCTAGTGCCATCGTGCTCCCCAGCATCTGGCCCAGAAACACTTTCCAGCCTTCAGGTATCACCTTTCACAAAGCTCCTAATATGGCTATTTGGCCTCTAACTGAATCAGACTTTGGGAGAGACTGGAAGAGGTCTAAGAAGAATCAGATTGCCCTGCTAAGCTTGGGCAAGTATCAGTAGAAATAAAAATATCACAGACACTGTGAATCAACACACTTGGGTTCTAGTCCTGACTATGCACTTGTTTGGCTATGTAAAACAAACAAAGCCACCAATATTTATTGAGCATTGTTCTGGCTATCTCCTTCTTAGTACCCCAAAATTAGTGGCTTAAGAGAACAACAATCAATTTGTGATATCTCATGATTTTGTGAGTCAGGAATTTGGTCAGGACTCCACTGAGTGATTCTCTGGATCCCCATGTTATTGATTGGGATTCCTCAGTGGTATTCAGCTGATGGATGGGCAGATCTGGAGGATCCAAGATGGCTTCTTTCACTGTCTATCGGTGATGGCTGCGAGGCTAGCCTCAGTTAAGAGTTTTGAGTAGAGTGCCTGTTGCTGGCTCCTCTAGCATGGTGGAGTCAAAATTCTTAGCAGGTGGCTGATTGCCCTCAAGGTGAGCATTCTAACAGGCTTGGTAAACTGCAAGGGTATTATGTCCTAGCCTCAGAGTTCCCGAATATCACTTTTGCCATAAGCTATTGATTAAGCAAGTCACTAAGTCTAGTCCCAAACCAAGGGGAGGAGAAATAGATTCCACCTCTCTTTTTTTTTTTTTTTAAAGATTTTATTTATTTATCTGACAGAGAGATAGGCAGTCAGCGAGAGAGGGAACACAAGCAGGGGGAGTGGGAGAGAAAGAAGCAGGCTCCCAGCTGAGGAGCCTGACGTGGGGCTCGATCCCAGACCGCCGGGATCACGCCCTGAGCCAAAGGCAGATGCTTAATGACTGAGCCACCCAGGCGCCCCAGATTCCACCTCCCAATGGGAGGAGTCACAAAGAAAAAAGCCATGTTTGATCTACAGCAAGCACCCACCTTATGCCATGCACTTTTCTAGTTGGTGGGAATTCTAAAGAGACAAAGATGAACAAGGCCCCTGTTCTTCTGTGTTAGATGTGTGCTTTTCAATATAAAATGGAACATTTTTCTTATGAGACTGTCTTTTCGTCGGCTGTTCATTTAAGATAAGGACCTTCTTGATCCCCCAGGAGGATAAACTGGAACCAGATAGTAAATATGTTCAGCTTTGCAAACCATACCATCTGTTGCAACTACTCAACTCTACTGTTTGTAGCCCAAAAGTAGCTATAGACCATTCATAAATAAATGGGCATGACTGTGTGCCAATAAAATTTTATTTACAAAAACAGGCATTGGTCCTGGTTTGGCTTGTAGACCATAGGCTGCCTGCTCCCTGACCTAGCAGATAATAGATGCTCAAATAAATACTGGTTGAATGGATGATTGTTTTTTAAAGATTTATTTATTTATTTTAGAGAGAGAGGGCTAGAGCACAAGCAGGCGGAGGGGCAGAGGGAGAGGAAGAGAGAGAATCTCAAACAGTCTCCCCAATGAGTGCAGAGCCCAATGACTGGCTCAAGCCCATGACCCTAAGATCATGACCTGAGCCAAAATCAAGACTCAGACACCCAACCGACTGAGCCACCCAGGCACCCCAAATGGATGAATTATTAAAGCCTGGAATTTGAAGAAGAAACTATAAATGAATACTTGTATGAACTTTCATTCTCTCAAGTGCTCATCTGTTCCTTTCCACACAGGTTTAGAAAAGCTCAAACTGACATTCAGGTCAGCCCCACAGGATCTCATGGACATCAAGGGTTGAGGCACAAAGAGATCAGTCCATGAGATGCATAATCTAAGCCTGGATTAAGAAAAGCAGTCAAAAAAGTTCCAAGTATACACATCAGAATTTGTGAGAGATCAGGAATTCAGGTTAAGAACTCAGGAACAGGGATGCCTGGTTGGCTCAGTTGGTTAAGTATCTGCCTTTGGCTCAGGTCATGATCTCTAGGTCCTAGGACCTGGGCTCCCTACTCAGTGGGGAGTCTGCTTCTCCTCCCTCTGCCCCTCCTCCTCACTCATGTGCTCACATTCTCTCTCTCCCTCTCAAATAAATAAATATTTTTTAAAAAAAGAACTCAGGAACAGAGGGACAGTGTGTCACTTTTAACAATTGATTTTATATACCATGTTTCATCAACTCTAAGATACCATTTATGGGGGGAAATGCTGCCAATTAAATGATGAAACACCTTAGCTGTAAAATGCATCCCGATTTCAAAGGTGTTAAAATGTGGGGGAAAAAAAGAATGGCAGAGAACTGATAAAATATCATAAATTTCCTCATTCATTTGTCCAGAAAACAAACCAAAGTACCATTTATAGAGTGCCTATAAGTCCCAAGCACTTTCCACAGATATTTCTGTGCAATCCTCACATTAAGTGGCTCATTATCCTCTCTGCTCTCTGCACTCCTGCCTTCCTTAACCACTTTTGATTTGTTGGACAGGCCATTCTCTTCCCACCCAGGTGCCCTGTGAATATTACTGCTTCTCTCTGGACCCCGAGCCCTTTCCCACATTTCATCCCTACACAGCCTTCAGGCATCCACCCTTTTATTTCTGTCTCAAGAAAACATCTTCTAAGCAAGATGCTCATTATAGTTATAACTAACTATAGTTAGGTATAGTTCAGCAAATCTAAGATGTTGTTAACTCGAAGACACACAACTATTATTCCACTAGGAGAGAAAACCACGCTGACAATTAAATCATGACCCACTAGCAGGCATAAAGACATCTCAGTTTCGCAGATGTTAAAATGTAGGAGGAAAATGTATGCTTTGGAACTGATGAAATCTGTAGTTTGATACAAGTCAGTGATTTTTAGTAAGACTTGATACACGTGCTGAAAGGTAATGTCACTTTCTGTACTATTTGTCTTTCCAAACAATGGATGAGATGAAGAAAATTTTTCTCGCAAGAATTCCTAGCGAAGCTGCAAACAGTGGAAGACTCAGAAAGCCTGCCCCTTGTTGGAGAACTTGGGAGGTGAAGGGAGAAGCAATGAGGGGAGAATAAGCGGGGATGAGGGGTAAGAGAAAGTCAGCTAAGAGCTGCTGAGATAATGGAAAGTTCAGGAGGCAGCTGAAAGTCTTCCTCTATGAGAGCCCCAAAGCTGGATTAAATCTCCATGCTAACCAGCCCATATATGGATTTAAAAACAAAACAAAACAAAAAAACAGGCAGAGGAACCTTGAACTCTGGTAAGTTCAGGGCAGAATCAAGATGACTGACATGAATTAGCCATGGAGATGGTGGGGACCCTGTGGAAGTCCAGCCTGGAACTGAGAACACAGCGGGAAGAGCCCCACATTTACTCAAGCTGTGCAGCTGTGGGGTCCCAGCCACATTCTGCTGCCACCAAGCAGAATGCAGTATTAAAATTATTCTGGAGGTCAAGAATCTACAAGCCAGAGAAACTAAGGTTATTTGATCCTTGGAGTCAATTTAGGGATACATAGCTGGTGACCACTAATATTTGCTAGAAATATTGATGCTGTGTGCTATACACTGAATGTGTGTCCCCCAAATTCACATGTTGAAACCCTAATCTCCAATGTGATAGTATTTGGAGGTGGGGCCTTTGAGATGAAATTAGGTTTAGATGATGTCATGAGGGTGGAGCCTCCATGATGAGATTGATGCCTTGATAAGGAGATGAAGAGACCAGAGTGCACTCTCTCTCTCTCTACCATGTGAGCACACAGCAAGAAGGCAGCCACCTATAAACTAGGAAGAGGGCCCTCACCAAGAACAAGACCATACTGGCATGCTGATCTTGGACTTCCACATCCAGAAATGTGAGAAATACATGTTTTTGTCTAAGCCACAGAGTCTATGGTATTCTGTTAGAGCTGTCCAAACTGACTAAGACACTGTAATTTGCAATCCCAACAAATGGGTCTTCATGAGACCCAGGCAGTTCTGAAAATGACTGGCCAAGCTATCCTGGGCAGGTATGCACACCCAGGCTGAGGTAGCAGAATGAATGTACTTTCCAGCCAGTCTCAAATTAGTCTCACGGTGACTTCAAGTAGAAACAGAAGCACAGAGTGTCTTCCTAACAGGGCCCAGGAAATTAACCCCAGCCAGGAGGGAGACACAGAACACTCCAAAAAGCAGAAGATGTGGGCTCTGGCTCTGGTCTGTTTATATTCTTCCTAAGCATAGGTAGTAAGGGCTCCATGGCATGGACTGACAGCCCCACAAAGTCCTCCAGCACAAGAGGGCTCTAGACTGACACAGGGGTTTAGACACAGGACAGCTAGCTAAGGGTGGGCAGGTAAGGAAGCCAAGTAAGGGCTGTGGAAGCTCCATCGATAGGGAATCCAGAACCAGGACTTGCTGAGTGTTGCCTCATGAAGATGTAATCATGCACTCCCTGATTTTCCAGTAAAAGAGATAAATGCAATTCTGATGTCCACAGTAATGTTCTGGACCTTTAAATATTGGCAACTAATTTAACTTTTTTCATAAGACTCTGAGACTAGTCTGAAGAACTGATTTATCCAAGAGACTTCCTGTTCACCCTCTCCAGGCAGGGCCTTCCAGGGAAGTCTAGCCCTCTGCTTCACCCTCTTCTCCTTAGAGGAACCTTCCATAAGCACTTCAGAGTAAAGGCCCCAGAAGAGAAGTGCCACTTCACGTACACTCTGGCACTGGAGGCAAGGGGTAGAGGAGCTCACGGAGCACGCTGCTCACTACCTGGTAAGCACAACTGATCACTCCACCTCAGGGGCTGTCTTCCACCGATTCTCAGGAAAGCCAGAAAAGGGCAGGATGGGGACCCAGACAGAGGGCAAACAGAGGCCCTGGCAGCAGAAGGAGCCGATTTGAGGATTTTATGGCAGTAAAGCACCCAGTCTACTTGGGAACTAGTGGAATACCAACGCAGCTGGACCAGAGTAAATGGGTCAGAGTGGTGTGAGATGAGGCTGGAGGAGTGGGCTAAAGCCAGATCACAGGAGCTGGGGATGCATGCGAAGTGTATGGGCTTCGGCCAAGAGCTGTGGGGAGTTACTGGATAGATAGAAGCAGGGGCACGGCGTGACTTGATTTGCTTCACAAAGATCACTTTAGAGCAGGGTTTCTCCACGTGGGTATTATTGTCATCCAGGGCCAGATCATTCTTTGTTGTAGGGGCTGTCCTGTGCACTGCAGGGTGTTTAGCAGCAGTCCTGGCCTGTACCCACCAGATGCCAGGAGCACCCTCCTCCCCTACTGTGACAAACGAAAATGTCTCCAAACATGTCTAAGTGTCCCTGGGGGTGGGGGGGGGG
>NW_024423319.1:112697175-112764364 GCF_017311325.1 Ursus maritimus
GGGGGGGGGGCAGAAGTGCTGCAATTGAGAACCACAGCTTTAGAAGACAGGTCCAAAAGACACCAATGGTTGTAGGGAAACCAGTTAGAAGGTGCTTACAGAAATCCAGGGAAGAAAGAATTGTGTCTGAAACTAGTGTGTGGTTGTTGTTTTTTTTTTAAAGATTTTATTTATTTATGTGACAGAGAGACAGCCAGCAAGAGAGGGAACACAGCAGGGGCAGTGGGAGAGGAAGAAGCAGGCTCCCAGCGGAGGAGCCTGATGTGGGACTTGATCCCGAAACGCCAGGATCACACCCTGTGCCAAAGGCAGACGCTTAACGACTGCGCTACCCAGGCGCCCCTAGTGTGTGGTTTTGAGAGAGAGAATAATCATAGTTGCTAGCTTGCCTTACAACAACCTATCTGGTAGGCACTATTACCACCCCGTTATGGATGAGAAAACTGAGGGACAGAGAGTTTAAGAGATTTGTCCCCAGTGGGAGAGCCAAGACTCAAGCCAGGCAGGTGGGATGTATTTTGGAGCAGAATCAACAGGACTTAGTGATGGTGTAAGCTGGGAGAAGGCAAAGGGGAATGGCTAGGTTACTCCACTTTGGGGCATAAGTAATGGTGGGTGGAGGTGACATTTACTGAGCAAAGAATGTTGTAAGAGGAACAGATTGTGGGGGAGAAGAGAAAGAAGTAAAAAAATTCCACTTTTGGACAATGTTACATCTGGGGTTCCTGTAAGACATCCAAGTAAAGGGATCAAATAAGCAGTTGGGAGTGGCTTAGAATTCTTCTGGATTCATTCCCATTTAGAGTTTTAGTTGCAGTTGTGGTTAAGATCATCTACATAGAGTAGAGATGAGAAGGAAAGTTGTGTAACCCTCCTATTGCTTTTTCTGCTCCCTTTTGCTTTCTTCTCCTTTCCTGAATAATCATCCAGCTGACTGGTACTCTTTAAGGAGATATAAAGGCTAAGTTCGGCCCTCCAGTCATTCATTCTATTCCACTATTCAAGAGACCACCATTATTTGGGATTTTCTTTCCAGAAGACCTGTAACTCAGAGAGGTCTATAGTCTGTTTTTCATATTCCAGGCCATAAATAGCTCTCAAACCCTCAGACTGGTTAAGTACAGGTGGTGAAATTAGTGACTAAGAGTTCCAACTCTGAAGTCAGAATGCAAGGGTTTGAATACCAGCTCCATAATATATCAGCACATGAATGTGGGCAAGTTACTTAAGCTCTCCAAGCCTCAGTTTCCTCATCTGTCAAATGGGCTTGATAATAGCTCCTGAAGCTTGTTGGCTTGTTTTGAGAAATAATGGATGCACATACCAGGGTGCCTTGCCCATAGGAACTATTAAATAAACATTAGCTTTTCCTATTAATTCAGATGAACTATTACTAAATGGGCCATGTTGCTTGTAAAATGTCTTTTCAGTGACGTCAATTCAAAGTGCTGACAGATGGAAAAGATAATGATAGTCCCTCAGCCTAATTAGGTAGAGAAATGCCTCTAATTTAGAAGGAGGTGAGTTTCTGTAGTGTGAGAAAACTGTGGTTACCAATGTGGTCAGATGCTGTCAAGAGCCCTGAAAGAGCTCTTTGCCTCATCCTCATACTTCATATTTCCTGATGCATAAAATCCCATTTGCATAGGACAAAGCCTTCCATTCCTGTGTTCAAGGATTTGGGGAGGAGTAAGATGGTTAATGTAATCCTCACAAAGTATAATAAAAGCAAACAAGGCAAACCCCAGAAGACAAATCTCAGCTCCTTCCCAGATCTATGGACAAGGAATAATTCCTTTGCTTTTGGATAATAAACGGAATGTCTCTTTGTTGCTTTGAGGATAACGAGGATACAGGTCTGGGCATTAAGGCTGGGCCAGAGAGGCTCTCATTTCCACTGTGTGTCAGAACCACCAAGTGAGATTCTGAATGATACCTATCATTCGGATACGGCCCCACTCTCAGAGATTCTGAGGCAATTAGTGGAGGTACAACCACTTTGGAGTACTGTTTGGCAGTTCCTTATAGAGTAAGCATACATCTGCCCTATGATCTCGAAAATTCACTCCAAGGTATACACTTCACTGAAATGAGTGCTCATGTCCACCAAAAGACATGTGCAAGAATGTTCAAGGCAGCTTCATTTATAGTAACACAGAAATTGGAAACAACCTAAATGTACATGTATAGTAGAATGGACAAATGTAGTAGATGCATTCCATGGAATACTACACAGCAATGGAAAAGAGCACAGCTCTGATGCAATAGCATGAGTAAATCTCACTCATAACATTGAGTGAAATAAGGCAGGTACGAGACTATTTACTCTGATTCTATTTATATGAAGTTCAAAAATAGGCAGGATTCATCTATGGTGATAGAGGACAGAAGAGTGTTAACCCTTGGGGGAAGGTGATGAATGGGAGGTGTTCTTCTGAGGTGCTGGGAATGATATATATCTTGACCTGGGTAATGGTAACAGAAGTGGATACATATGTAAAAATTCACTATGTTGTTTACTTAAGATTTTTGCTCTGTGTGTGTATATTTATTAATTTATTTTAAATCTCAGTTACAAATAACCTGTAAAATCTTAAAATTATAAGTGATTTTTTTTTTTTAAGATTTTATTTATTTGACAGAGAGAGACAGCCAGTGAGAGAGGGAACACAAGCAGGGGGAGTGGGAGAGGAAGAAGCAGGCTCATAGCGGAGAAGCCTGATGCGGGGCTCCATCCCAGAACGCCGGGATCACGCCCTGAGCCGAAGGCAGATGCTTAACAACTGTGCCACCCAGGCGCCCCTAAAAGTGATTCTTAATATATGGCCAGAATTGAGAACTGCTACCACCAGGCTATCATGACTGTCAGTATTGTTCTCCTACCCACCCCCAGCTTTGTCCTTAGGTAGCAAATTCCACCATGTCACTCCGTGCTCTTATAAAACCACCCATGAAGCTTCAGAGAGTCCAACAGAGAAAGCACTAAGTGCATCATTTAAAATTCCCAGCAAGGCTATTATCTTCACTAATTCAGCTTTCCTGTACTCTGCCATTGCTAATGGGGGTTGAAAATTCTCTTGTCAGTCTTTAAACTCTGCAGGTGAGGCCCATACGTCCAGGAAGAAATCTATGGCATAAACAGCTCTTAACATTCCCCTGGTTTAGAACTTTCCCTGTCTTCATTGTAAGTCCAAGCAAGGAATTATGAAATATTAGAACTATGTAGGACCTTGAGAAATAATCCACTCTGAGGCCTAGACAGGTGAAATAATTTGTCTTATGTCACCCAAGAAATCAGTGATTTCCTGACACTTGCACTACCTTGACACCCTGACACTTTGCCATTACTGTGCATTTCTGAATATAGAAACTGTCCCCAGAGCCACCCCAGTGAATGCTGGAAGTGATAGCAGAGGTCTTGGGAGGTTTGGTTTTTGTCTACTGAGCATTTTTCCACCCAGGCATTAGCTAAAAACGCACTTTTTATCTTTAGCGTTACACTCTGTTGATATGGCACCAATAATCCTAGGGCCCCTGTGTGTGCCTGGTCATTCATCTGAGGGTGCTGGATTACCCCAAACTATCTCAATCTGAAAAGTGAAAAGTGAAAGAAGGGTAGAAATGTTACAGTAGAAAAGACACTAATTAAATATATGGCTGTAATCCAAATTTGCATCCCAGTTGATCTTAAATCATTAGTTTGTTAATCTATAAAATGGGAAAATAAGGTAGGGTTCAAATATTTCACTGATTATTATAAGTATCAAATGAGACAAGGCTTATGAAACTACCTAAAGCCTCTACCTAAACACCCAAGGCTTTCTCCCTTTTTTTCATGCTACCAAATATTCCTGTGAAGTCAAAGGAGGAGGAGAGAGTTGGAAATGTGCTGATGGATGGTTTCTCTGCTAAAATATTTTCCAGCAAAAGACATCTTGTTAATAAGCTACTGTATATACTATAACATATATTTCATAATTTATCTACCTCCTGCAGGATGTCAAAATAATTGGCCTATAATATTTCTAAAATATAGTCAGCCATCTCTGGATTTATTATGTGAATATACATTTGCATAATGATGACTGAATTTACGCATCATGCATCTTTCCAGAATTTAGGCTTCCATTACTCTTTCTTTTAAAATCACAAGTCTTGTTACAAAATGCAAGAGCCTCTAAGCATGGTTACCATTTTCTTCAGCATAAAAATAAGTGATGGCAGCAGGGTTCCAACTGTTAGCCTAGAGACCAGAGATGAGTAACCACTGGTAACAAACTTGGAATTTTTCCTGCATTGGTCAGAGAAGAGATTGTCATGGCAGCAATGCCAGCCTCAGTAAGATGGCAGAACACTTGAGGCAGAAGCACTGCCACCACCACCATTTTATCTGTTGGTGGGAAAGACTGCCTACCCTAATCCAAGGGGAGTAGAAATTGAGAGGAAGTGGCCCCAAGTAGATACTAAGCTGGCACTGTTGATTGGCTGTCCTAAAGCCATTCCCAGCCCCATTCTCCCTTGCTGCCTCACACTACAGAGAGTGAAATGTCAAGTGCTTTCACATATTTCCTTTGCAACTTTGGGTTGCTATATGGCCCAGCTCTGGCTCATAAGATACAACTGAATTTTTACCTTTTTTGTCCATAGGGGGTATATCTCATTATACAGTCAAGGGGTGCATGGGTGGCTTGGTCGGTTAAGCATCTGACTCTTGATTTCAGCTCAGGTTGTGATCTCAGGGTTGTGGGATCGAGCCCCACGTCAGGCTCCACACTGGGCGAGGAGCCTGCTTGGGAGTCTCGTTCTCCCTCTGTCCCTGCCGCCCACCGCCCGGCCCCAGGGCACACACACTCTCTCTCTGAGAAAAAAAAAAAGGAACATACAGTCAAATCACTGTGGTTTTAAAGTCAATTGTAATATTTCTTGTCTCTGTACTTTTGCCACTGACTTATTATACCTTTGGACTTGTTTGTTTTATTTTGCCTTCTCACTTTTAGGAAATTCTTTTTAAATTTAATTTTGTTTAGAGTTATGTAAAGTATTGACATGATTCCAAAGTCAAATCTATAAAACATATTATATCAGAAAATCCGATTTCTATCCCTATCTCCTCTACCTGGTTTCCTCCTTCTTCCAATGTGTAGCTATTTTTAAAGTTTTTGGCTTATTTTTTCCACTGTTTTTTTTTCCTTTTCTTTTTAAATAATTTTAGATTTACAGAAAGTTGCAAAGATAATACGGAGAGCTCTCATATAGCTTTCATCCAGTTTCCCTGAATGTTACATCTTACTTAACCATAGTAATTTCTCAAAACTAAGAAATTAACATTGGAATAATATTATTAACTAAACTACAAACTTTTTTTGGATTTCATTATATTGTTGTTGTCCCACTGATATCCTTTTCCTGGGCCAGGACCCCATCCAGGATCCTCCACGAGATTTAGTTCTCATGACTCCTTAGTTGTCTCTAATCTGAGATGGTTTATCAATCTTTCTTTGCCTTTCATGATTTTGACACCTTTGAAAAGGACTCGTCAGTTAGATTATTCAAAGTTCCTCAATTTGAGTTTAAATGATGGTTCTTCATGGCTAAATTGTGCATTTTGGGCAAGAAAACCATAGAAGTGATGCTGTGCCCTTCTCAGTGCATCCTATCAGGAGGCACATGATGTCAATTAAACCCATTACCAAGGAGGTTAATTTGGTTAAGGTGGTGTCTGCCTCGGTTTCTCCACCGTAAAGTATTATTTTTCCCTTTGTAATTACTAAATATTTGGGGAAAGATACACTTCAACTACACAAATATCTTATTTCTGGTTAAACTTGTTTGTTTGTTTGTTTGTTTGTTTTTGAAGCTGGGTGATGAGTACTTGCATATGATTGTATTTGTGTGTGTTCCAAAGTTTCCATAACAAAAGGTTTTTTTAAACAGCTTTATTGAAGTATAATTCACATACTATATCTGCTTAAACTTTTCTCCACTAATTTTAATATCCATTATTAATTCTTGCTTAAAACAATTATTACTGTAGCTTTTGCCAAATGGTGAGTTTCAATTTCCATCATTCTTTCCATATTTATTATTAAAATTTCATCAAAAAAAGAACTTTTTCTTCTCCTTCATTTAATTACTTATGTCAGTATGGATTCATGGCTATTTATCTTATTCTATAGGTTATAACCCATTACTATCATTATTTGTTTTGTTGCTCATATTTTCTCAGATTTGGCCACTGAGCGCTTCTTTAAGTTGACTCACATGTCCTTTCAACCCATTCCCATGATTTTTTAGCACTTTACTTTCTGACACCACAAGAAGTTTCCTGTATTTTCCCTGCCCCAGACCTGGAATCAGTCATTTGTCTAAGGAGTCCTGGTTCCCTTTTCTGGAGAATGACTTTTTCATAACCAAGATTTGGGCACTATATGTGCTCCTGGTTACTGGGGTGTCATGGAACTTCATCAAAATTATTATTATTTTTTGCTCTGCAAAAGGTACTATTAAGAAAGTAAAAAGACAAGCCATAGACTGGGAAAAGATATTTCTAAAACATATATCTGATGAAGAACTTGTTCCTAGAGTATTAAAACTTCTCAAAACTCAACAGTAAGGGGGCATCTGGCTGGCTCAGTCGGTATAGCATGCAACTCTTGATCTCAGGGTCATGAGTTCAAGCCCCACATTGGTGTAGAGCTTACTTTACAAAAAAACAAAACAAAACAAAACAAAAACCTCAATAGTCAGAAAACAAACAACCCAATTAAAAAATGGGCCAAGGGGTGGGGGGGCACCAGCTCAGTGGGAGTCTGCTTGAAGATCTCTCCCTCTGCCCTTCCCCCAACTTGTGTGTGTGCACACACACACGTTCGCACACTCTCTCTCTCTCAAATAAATATTTTTTTAAAAATGGGCCAAGAATTTGAAGACTTCACTAAAGATACAGGGGTAGCAAATAAGCATATGAAAAGATACTCAACATTGTCAGTCATCTAAACATGCAAATTACACCACAAGGAGATACTACTATACACCTATTGAATGCCCAAAACTGGAGAACAAAAACTAATTATATCAAGCACTGGCAAGGATGCAGAGCAACTAGAACTCTCATACCCCGCTGGAGGGCATGCAAAGTGGCATGGAAGACAGTGTGGCAGTTTCTTAAAGTTAAACACACACTGAACACACAACTCAGCAATCTCACTTCTAGGAATTTACCCAAGAGCAACACAAACTTATGTTCACACAAAAACCTTACCTAAATGTTTATATTGGTCTTATTCATAATCACTAAAAACTGGAAACAACCCAAATATTCCCCACTGGAGAAAACAGAAACAAACTGACACACTCATATAATGAAATCTACTTAGAATAAAACGGAACAAACTACTGATAAAACATATAACGACATGGATGACTATCAACTGCATTATGCCAAATGAAAGAAGCCAGACGCCAAAGGCTATATCCTGTATGATTCCATTTACATGCCATTCTGGAAAAGATAAAACTGTAGGGACAGAAAACAGATAAATGTTTACCAGGGACTGGGGTTAGGGTACAGAATAATTACAAAAGGGCACCAGGGAATTTTTTAGGTCAATGGAAATGTTGTGTATCTTGCTTGTCATGGTAGTTACGTAACTCCTAAATGTAACAGGTCATGGTGGTTACAAGCATTTGTCAAATTTCATAGACCTATATACCAAAAAGAATGAATTTCCCATATATAACTTATTCCTCAGTTAAGAAAAAAAAAAAAAAGGCAGGGAGGAAGGCAGACAAGAAATTCAAATCACATTTCTGAAACTCCAGAGTAACTATGTCTTGCCAAAGGCTGCCCACAACAGGTAAACAGGGGGCCATTTAAATTTTCTATAGCTTTTTGTGTTTCTGTGATCATAGGCCTGGAAATAGCCATGAAACATCATGTGGATAAAGTGCCTTGTACATTTGGAACAGGGTTTGACAAGAAAAGATGAGAAAAGCAGCTATTCTTCTATGCTGATAAAAGGTGTAAGAAGTAAACCATGTTAAGAGGCTTAAAGACCTGAGCTCTGGCAATCTTAATTTAAGAGATGCAGGTGGGCCAATTACTCCCTTTGAATAAAAGGCAGAAAATCGTCCCCAGCTTTGTTCAAGCCAGTGAGTCATTCTGAGCGAATCTATTCAGAATGATTCCTCAGAGCAACAGGCATTGCTCATTACTGTGGCAGAGAAGAGGTGTCAGCCCGCTCTGAAGAGCTTTCTCCCCTCTCTCCCTCCCTAAGCCTGAAGTCGGGCATGTTTTCATCCTAATGTCTTTTTCCCCTCTCCCAGTTAAACCCACAACTCCTTCTTCACCCCTTACAGCCATTCTGTACTAATTAGACCAGGAGTTTGCAAACTGTGGCCCACACGCCAAATCCAGCCTGCTGCATGTTTGTGTACAACCTGTGAGTGAAGAATGGTTTTACACATTTTTTAACGGTTGAAAAAAATTAAAAGGAGGATAACATTTCATGAAACAGGAAAATTATATCGAAGGTGAATTTCAATGTCCATAAACAAAGTTTTATTGGAACACAACTATGCCCATTTGTTTCTGTATTATCTATGACTACTTTAGCTCTCCAAAAGCAGAGTTGAAAAGCGGAAAAAAAAAAACAAAAACAACCATGTGACTCACAAAGCCTAAAATATTTACTGTCTTGCCCTCTAGAGGAAAAGCTTCCCGGCCCCTAGTTTAGGCACTTTCCTTTTCTCGCCGGTATGTTGATGTCTACACTAAGTTTGTAAAAAGGCAAGGCTCAGCAGCATCCTTTACACACTTGATCATGTATCTATGACACTGTAACAAACTGTATTCTTGCAGAATACTTTTTGCTGCTTCTAAGCAGAATAAAGACATGTAACATTTTAGTAGAAAAAGAAATAATTTGAGGAAAACGGCGGATTTCTTGTTTCTAAAACTATCTACTTAAGTATTCCATTGTTAAGAGTATTCCAGCCTTGGGGCACCTGGGTGGCTCAGTCGGTGAAGCATCTGACTTTGGCTCAGGTCATGATCTCAGGGTCGAGCCCCTTGTTGAGCTCCCCGCTCAGTGGAGGATCTGTCCCTCTCCCTCTGCCCCTCACCCTGCTTGTGCTCTCCCTCTTGCTCTATCTTAAACAAATAAAATCTTAAAAAAAAAAAAAAAAAGACTATTCCAGTCTTATAGGAAATTTGTAGAGTCCAAAACAATAACTTGTCACTATCACTTCACAATATCCAGTCACTCAACTCAAAGAACATTTTACCAATCAACTCTACAAGTTACATTGTCTTTCCAATATAAGTGTCAGCATAACAATCACATCCAGAATTGTGATGGCGAGTTACACTGATTCTGGGCATTTGTCTACTCCTGCTCATATTCTAGCATTGTTCATATTTTCTTTTGACATTAATCAGATCACAGGGCCAAATGATAAAGGAAAAAGAGTGCTGGATCTAACATAGCATTTAGAGTCCAAAATTTGCATTTATACTTTGGTTATGCCACTTATGTTGGGTGAATTTCTAAACACCCTGTAGCCCTGATGTCCCTATCTGTAAAATGGGAATAAAAATTACCTCTCACAGGACTTCTGGGAAGATAGTAATAATTATGTGGAAGCATCATGCTTGTGTGATGATGACGCTGGCGATAAGGTTCATCATATCTTGTGGTCCCCTTCTCTTGTGCCCCCTCAACCTCTTTGCAATTACTTCTCTGCTATTAGGAAAGCCATTCTGCTAAGTAAGAGGTTTTCCCAACCAGTAGTGGCCAGCAAATTGTTAAAAAATCAGTTTAAACTTTTTGATTAATCGTTCCTATAAACTCAGCTGGCCCTTAAGTGGACAAAGACTAAACAGTTTAATACTGCTTTTATTCTGTACTTAAGGGAAAAGTCTCATTTTCAATTAGCAGGATCAAAGATACCTCACTAATAGGAAATGATGATCAATTAATTATGAGCTACACTGCTGTAAGGAGAAAATACGCATTTCCCTTCCGCAGTCTTATTATCCTTCAAAAACACTGGCGATGAATCATCAAATACACAAATGATTATCAGATTTTATGAGTTCTGAAGTAACAATTTAAAATGTGATTAACCACTTCCAAAAAAAACATACCTATTAAGGACCATGAAGAAAGGGGCGCCTGGGTGGCTCAGTTGGTTAAGCAAGCATCTGCCTCAGCTCAGGTCATGATCTCAGGGTCCCAGAATTGAGCCCTACATCAGGCTCCCTGCTGACTCTCCCCTGCTTGTGCTCTCTCTCTCTCTGTCAAATAAATAAATAATATCTTAAAAAAAGAAAAGGACCATGAAGGGACAAAAACAATTGGTGCTAGATGCCAACATAACATTATGAATAACGTCAACACCTATGTACATGAGTGCCAATTTGATTGATGTTGAAAAACAAATGTAACGTTTTTATATTTAGAAAACTCACCTCTCTATTAAAGGACCTTCAAAGGGTTTTCTTTGATTACTGATTATTGCTGAGACCTATTGCTGGAGAACCAATACAATGAACTTTGGTTTGTCTCAGACACAGATCCAAGACTATAGAAGAAATAGGAACTACTCAAGCTCATGCTTTCTTTTGAAGACTAAGAGTCCTGGATAGAAGGGCTAAGCTGAGCATGGCAGGTACAGGGCAGGGCAAGCCAGGAGGCCAAATTCAGCCAGTTAAATGGTGATCAATTTCACTGTCACCTTTGACCAGTCCATTTCCAAACCAAATATCTATGATGAATTCATCTATCCATTCAATAACCATTCCCTGGATGTGTACTCTGTGCCAGGCCATGTCCTAGGCACTGGGAATTTAATAGCACTGAAATAGGGGCCACAGGCCTTAAATCTAGTCCTCAATCTAATGCTAACCAGTTGTGTGAAATGGGCAAATGTTGCTTTATGAGCCAGGTTTTAAGTTCACAGATGTCCTCTCTCCATTCTAATGCAATTCTGTGAGTATGCCTCTTGAGTGTTCTTGGCCCAAATCAGGAGACGTTTCTTTTAAGGCAGTGATTGAAAGGTTCAGAATTCTGGGGCACCTGGGTAGCTCAGTCAGTTAAGCTTCTGACTCTTGGTTTTGGCTAAGGTCATGATCTCCAGGTCATGGAATCGAGCCCTGCGTAGGGCTCTACACTCAGCACCAAGTCTGCTTGGGATTCTCTCCCTCCCCCAGCTTGCGTGCAAGCTCTCTCAAAAAAATAAATATAATCTTTTTTAAAAAAAGGTTCAGAATTCTAAAAGACATTGGTTAGAATGATGGTTTTTTTTTTTTAAACAGCCTCTTTTATTCTATTGAAGATTACATAATAAGAATCAGATACTGGGGTGCCTAGATGGCTCAGTTAAACATCTGGCTCTTGATCTCAGCTCAGGACTTGATCTCAGGGTTGTGAGTTCAAGCTCCACTGTTGGGCTCCATGCTGGGTGTGGAGCCTACTTAAAAAAAAAAAAAAAAGAATTGGATACTACTCAGAAAGTCTGTTGGCCATCTGGTTGTTTCTTTGCTTTAGTTGTCTCCTATTACCCAGCAGTAAAGACCCCACCCTACACCAAGTCATGCTCCCCTGGATAAGTCTTAGCCTCAGACAAAGAGATCTGCTTTGCTCTTTAATACCTAAGATGATTAAGAAAAATGACCTCTGAAAAAGAAAAAGAAAAAAACCTCTGATATCCAAAACTAATCTGATATTCACGATTAGACCTCAATATTTTTACACACTCATCTAATACAGCCAGGCTGGTTGTTTTTTGTTTTTTTTTCCTGTTGGATATAAACAAACTGACAGAACACCAGTCTCAAACAAGGTTACTCTGATATCATGATGAAATGAAACAAAACAAGACCACTTCATAATTTTGATTGGGCACAAGAACAAGGTCACTGTGCCATCCACAAAACACCTAACCATAAAAGTACCCTTGCTTGCTGACAGCATCCAATCTAAACTTCTGCTTCCTTAGACTCCCCCCTGACTCAGCAACTAACACCCAAATCCTAGAATATATTCTAACACTCTCTTACTGAGGGCACCCCATGGTTCCCTGCAATGAGATAAAAGCAACTTATTTAACTAAGTGTGCTTCCAGTGGTCTTTGGCTAAGGGGCATTGACACCTCCAAATACATCTTTTCCTCTCTCATCTGGAACACCAAAAGCCAGGCTGATAGAAATATTACAAAGGTACAAGCATACAAAAATTCTCACCACGTATAGTAAGCTACAAAGACTTGGCAGAATAACCCTGCACTCCAGTTGTCTCTTTTGAATCTTTTATTTAATTATCTCTCGGAAATGGAATCTCCCAAGCCTGATCCATAAAAAGAAGAAACTGGACTAGAAGGGAATTTCCCAAACCACGCTCATTGGGAAACCAGTGTCCTTCAAATGCTAATAGGTGTTTCCAGAAAGGATTCTGTGGGAAAATAAGTTTGAGTCACTCTGCATTCTAGAGTAAATCCCCTGGTATAGCTCAAGTCATAGCTCTATAAGCTACTTTGAGACACTATTAAACCTCTCTTTACTTAAATCTCAGTTCCTTATCTGCAAAATAATTAGAATATACTAATTCTCTACTATTGGAGAGCAAATGAAAAATGTGACAGACAAGTATTTTAAAAACAGGAAAGCCCTCTGTTCAGGCAAGGCATGGAGGCAGCATTGAATCTGCTGAAGAGATCCTTCAGGGCAAAAAAGCCTAGTCCAGAAATCAGGCCAAGAGGATGCATACGTGTACTAGAACTAGCATACTGAGGAAGGAGAGGCTGAGTATTCCAGCGCTATGGCAGGGTGACACACCTGAAAACTTGCAAAAAACAGCAATTTATTATATTCACTGATTCTGTAGGTCAGAAGTTTGAACAGGGGATCGTAGGGACAGCTTGTGTCTCTGCTCTAAAATGTCTGGGACGTCAGCTGGGGAAGTTTCAAATCTGGGTGACTCCATGACAGGGAACTCCATTTATCTTGAAGGTTTCCTCACTTCTATGCCTGGTAGCTGAGGCTGGTTATTAGCTGAAACACTTACACACAGCCTCTTCACGTGGTCTGTCCGTGTGGACAAATCTGAGCTTCTTCACAGCATGGTAGCTGGGCTCTAAGAGAGCAAGAGGAAAGCAGAGGGCACATTTATGGTCTATCCCGGAAGTCACATAATGTCACTTCTGCCATACTTTAATGGTTAAGGAAGTCACAAAGGTTCACCTGATTCAGGGGGAAGGGACATAGACCCTACCACACAGTAAGAGGAGTATCAAGGTCACACTGTAAGTATAGCATGTGGGATGGGAGACATTGTTGTGGTCAACAATGGAAAATACAGCCTCCTACTCTAGGGCAGATGCAAAGTCAATGAAGGAATATGGATTCTTAGAGCCTGGCTGGAGGAAAAAGAAGAAGAAATCAAGAATTTTCCCAGACTTTAAGTCTAGGTGGAAAAAAGAATAACCATAAATAGGAAGGTTTGAGTCAGGGCTAGTTTAGGGGGAAAGATTATTTCAAAAGATGTTCCCAGTAGCTCTGCCCTTTGAATTTGGAGATCTGAGTGTGTTTATTGGCAGAGAGAATGGAGCCAAGAGAAAGAGTAAAGATAGAAAATGGAAGAGGGAAAATTAATAGGGCAAGATTTTGGAGGAGACAGATATGACCAAAATACTCAAGTGGAGGTTTAATTTCACAAGGATAAATTCTATTTTTCCGCAACAGGAAGAAATAAAAAGAGAAAATGGGAGAAATAGAGCAGAATTCTGACACAGACAGACATTTTGAAGTGGAGAGGAGGGAACATGGCAGAATGGCCTATCATCTAGGGGATGTAGAGGTAAGAAAATCTATTGAAACTAAGATGAGATGTCTTAAGGTCCATAAGGAGTAGCAATGACTAGGCAAGACACTGAATAGAACCTCTATAAGATACAACTCAATTATTTCTTACTTTTGAAAGAAGTTGAAAGACTGGAAAAACTACAATTGTTGTTGATACTGGATGATGGATATGTGGCAATGTGTGGCTAATCATGTGTATATTTGAAATTTTCATAGTAAAATATTTATTTACTTATTTTTAAGTAGGCCCCATGCCCAGAGTGGAGCCCAGCGTGGGGCTTGAACTTACAGCCCTCATGACCTGAGCCAAAATCATGACCTGAGCCAAAATCAAGAGTCAGACACTTAACCAACTGAGCCACCTAGGCACCCAGTATACTTGTGGGTTGTCAATAAAAATGTTTCCCCTAGGTCAATGGCTTTCAATGGAGAAATGATCTTCTCTTTGTCTCATACATATTACTGTCCCATACAAAAGTACAATCAACTCAAATGCACCCATAAAATCCCTTGCCTAATGCTTTTTAAAATGCCAGTCACATACCTTAGTCAAGTTCTGAAATAATTTTGCTTATTTCCCCTAAGAGCACATTATTACTTTTTGTTGAAGTAAAAAAATTTTCTTTTTATTAGCATCATTATTATTTCTTTTTATTATTAAAAAACTTTTTAAAAGATTTTATTTATTTATTTGAGCGAGCAAGCTAGAGAGAGAGAGAAAGCACAAGCAGAGGGAGGGGGAGGGAGAGGAAGAAGCAGTCTCCCCACTGAGCAGGGAGCCCGACACAGGGCTCCTCCCCAGGACTCCAGGACCCCAGGACCATGACCTGAGTCGAAGAGATGCTTAACTGACTGAGCCACCAAGGCGTCCCTCTTTTTATTGTTATTATTACTTAAGACAAGTTGGTTGCGTGTTGGCTTCTATTCTATCCTCTCTACAGCCGTACCCAAGTGAAGAATATCATAGGACTCCTACTCTTGCTAGATTTCTTCCTGGTACTGGAGAAACACTGAGCTGGCAAAATAAATAGCTCAAATCTCAGAAACATATTAGAGTGGTAAGGAATCCTGTAGGCTTCAGAGCTCTAATCATCAGCTCATTTATATTCTTGGGGATTGAAGGAAACACATTAAAAAAGGATATTCTTGCCCTGTATGAAACTGTCACAGTCAGCTAGCAAGAAAGATTGAAGACTGAAGAAATATCCATGAAGCAGCCACTTGGTTTCCTGAAGCATGTCAGCGACACCCAGAATTCATCAAGTTCATGGTTCCACATCTTGGATTGTGAAAAGTGACTACGCAATGTGCGTGATTTTGACCTTTAATCGATATCTCTTTTCTGCATTATATTAGGAATAATGAATTGTCATAAACAGCATGTGCCTCAAGCCAATATTCTGAGAAAATAGCTAGTGGGTTTTAGAAATTCAATGGCAAGCAACTCAAAACCTTCAGATGATTTTTTGACATACTGCAAGTATCTTAAAAGAAGAGTAGCCTAGCTTTCTAACTTTAGCTCTCACCAAACTCCCCATATGGTGACCAGGCTCCTGCTCAGGTAGGAAGTGCTGGAATGACGAACGTAAGTAATCCAGTGGATGAAAAAAGCTCTGAACAGGATAGAAGGAAAGAAAGAGAAAGCCAGGGAGATTAATGAAAGGGAAGACTCAAAAGCATGAACTTGAAGAATGAGGGATGGAAGACATCAGGCACCCCTTGCTAAGGGATTGAAGCATTTCCTTCGTATCAGGACAGCAATGCAAAGACAGAAAACAGGAAATGTTTCAGTCAGATACATCTGGCTAGGCAAAATAATGCCTAACTTCACTCTCAATGGCCTTTGACAGTAATTGGAAGAATGCAAAAGAACAATTACTGATATCAAACGACAGCACCTTCTGACACTATTCCTCCCTTGACTGACATTAATCATGAGTTACTGTCCATAAAGACATTTTTATTTAATGGAGAAAGAAGACATATGCCACCTTATGTTAGCATTTTACTAAACAGTAGTTCTGGGATTCATTTGCATGTCCTACAGACTCTGTCTGGAGCCCTGAGCTGGATTTTGACATCTTTTGTAAAGAGGTAGAATACATGACAAATTAGGGAAAAGAGACTGAGAGTGAGGCTGGGTGAGACTCATGGTGATTTCTTCTTCGAGTCCCCTTGCTTCCTTAGTGACTCTCAATTATCAGCTCAACATCCATATACACTCTTAGTGGCCAGAGAAGAGTCATCCCATCCTTTCCTTTTGGGCTTTAGTGAGTTCCCCAAAGAGCTAATTGAAGAGTTGATTTTGGATGGACCATATGGAGATGCCACTCATGGTTCTGCCCTTGTCAGATCATCCCAGGACAAAGCCTTGTCCATGTCGAGGCACACTGGTACCACATAGCCCTGTACCCTCTGGGCCTGTGAGACATAGACCTCATGGCCCCAGTATTAGAGGCAGTGCCTACAGTGGTCCAGCTCCAAGCCATGACAGAGACTTTCTCTTACGTTCAAAGAGCAAGGAGTAGGTGCAGACATTATTTACTCAGCAAAATTGATTCCAGGCCTTGAACATGAAGCAAATGTTGAAAGGCAAATATAACTTTTGTGTCCAGGCCTCCCTTGCGTAGTAGGCTGAATAATGCCCCTCCCTATAGATATCCATGATTTAATACAGAGAACCTGTGAATATGTTACCTAACATAACAAAAGAGATTTTGTAGGTGTTATGAAATTAAGAATCTTGAGATGGGAAGACTATCCTGGATTATCTGGATGTGCCCTTTCTATTCACAAGGATCCTTGTAAAAATGACACAAAAGCAGTGAGTCAGACTCAGAGAGAAAGATGTGAAAGCAGAAGCAGAGGAACAGAGAGAAACTGGAAGATGCTACACTGCTGGCTTTGAAGACAAGGAAAGGAGCCATGAGCCAGAGAATGCAGGTGGCCTCTAGAAGCTGGAAAAGGCAAGGAAAAAGATTCGTCCCCAGAGCATCTAGAAGGAACACTGTCCTGCAAACCCATTTTGGACTTCTGACCTTCAGAACGATAAGGTAATAAATTCGTGCTGTTTTAAGTTACTAAATTGTAGTAATTTGTTACAGCAGCCATAGGAAACTAATATGCCAACAGCCTAAGCAGACAAGATGAGATCAATTTACTCCTGGTCCCTAAATTACAACAATTTCAGTCCCATCTCACTTGTCACTAGAGGTCTAGGCTTTGTTTGACTTCCCTCCACAAATAAAAGGAAAAGCTTACTCTTTCTCGGAGTTTGCCCTGGTTGTTTCCCACTGACTTAGCCCCCTCCTGGTTCAAAGCCACTCCATCCCTCCACCCTTGAGGCCACTGATGACCCTGCTGCTAGTCACTGTCCTCTCCCAGGATTCACTTACCTTGTATTCCTGCATCACTCCCTTGTACTGCTCTGCCCAAAGCATGGTCCTGATCACCTTCCTTAATTTCCAAAGTGAAATGCAAGTCTGCAGCTTGTGGCGATCAAAAAATACTAATAAGTAATAATAAAACTACAAGTTGAGGAAGGTATAAAACAGAGGTAACTGTCTTACGCTGGGTTCCCTAGAAGCAGAACCTAATATGAGAATTCTTGGACATGTTATTTCTTGGGAGAGAGAGCAGAGGAGTAAAGGAAGCAGGATGGGGCAGAGGAAGGAGTGAAGTAATCATGAGGTCTCACTGGGAATTCAGCTTCAACCTGATCCCACAGGGAACCCTGGAGTACAACTGCCCCAGAGGACAGTAGTACTTGGAAGGCAAAGGAGCCAGCCTTTTGTACCGTTGTGTCACTGGCCATTGCCACTCAGGGGATAGGGTAACATAACTTTCCACATAAGGAGACTCCCGTTCTGTTGAGCACAATTCTCCAGAGAAAGAGGCACCTATGAACCATTAGCAAACAACACTCACAGCAGCTACAGGACAGGGCACAGGCACTTAAACAGACAGGGATCTGGGTGGGTACCAACAGCATCCATTACAATGACTAAAACAGAGCTCCCAACTAGTCCCCGAAGAGCACCTCTGCCAATCTCACTGGCCTCACCAGTGCTTGACAGAGTTAACCTTATTCATCATTTTTCCACTTCTTTTCCACCTCACCAACAAAAATGTCTTTGAGCTAGCTCCTCGCCCTGGAGTCAGAGGTCCCAGAGACATTTCTTTCTCCCTTAAAGACATCACCCAATCCTGTTTCAATTCCTGGATTTTCCAAGATAATTGACAGCCCTATTCTCTAATCTTGATCCTAGGACTCCAGGAAGACACTGGAACACAAAAGCTCAACATTAGTACATCTGGCCAAGTCTGACTTACATAAAATTGAGTAACATGCATGTATGGCACCAACAGTCCAATCTAAGTTGAGCCAACATGAGTAGCAGGGTTCATTTCCCTTCTACAGCCTTTCACTCCTCCTTGGGGACGTAAAGATTAGTCCTCCACTTTATTCCTGACATACACAAACATCTCTACGAGAATAAGAATTAACATGCAGGAACCGAAATCTATAAACCCCTTCTTAGGGAAGAATGAATCGCCAAGAAGTGTTATTCATACTGTAGGTGGCAACCCATTAGTAGTCCTGAGGAAAAACTAACGAAAAAGGTAGATCAGAAAAGATCAAAATTCATTTCAAATAATAAATGTACATATTGTTTCATGGAGCAAGTCTTTGTTTCAGTTATGTCTTTATATATATGTATACTCAAACATTTAGATGTTCAGGGTCATGACATATTTCTTACTATGGGCAGGAATAAAAAAAAAAAAAGTTAGGGGACACCTGGGTGGCACAGTCCATTGAACATCCAACTCTTGGTTTCAGCTCAGGTCATGATTTTGGGGTCACGGGATCAAGCCCTGAGTCAGGCTCTGTGCTCAGCAGGGAGTCTGCTTGAGATTCTCTCTCCCTCTCCCTCTGCCCCTCCAACTCGTGTGCATGTTCTCTCTAAAATAAGTAAATAAGTCTTTAAAAAAAAAAAAAGCTGGGGGGGAAAAAAAAAACCCACCAATTTAAACATTCATTCTAATCCAGGCTTCTTGATGTCACTGGAGGTTTAGAAATCTCCATTTATTGTTGCGGGTTTTTACTTCATGTCTGTGAAAGAGAAAGATCCATTTGGGTATTTCTTTTCCCCAAAATGACACAAATCTCAACTCCATTCCACATCCTGAAGGTGAACTGAACTCTACTTCTCTATAAAGGCTGCTTAAAGCTTTGAAATTATAACATTATGGGTGAAAGTGGGTAGAATTATGTCCCCTAAAAAGATATGCTCAAGTTCTAACTCTCAGTACCTGTGACGGTGACTTTATTTGGAAACACAGTCTTTGCAAATGTAATCAAGTTAAAATAGGGTCATAATGGATTAGTGTGGACCTCAATCCAGTGACTAGTATCCTTACATAACAAGAGGGAAATGTGGACACAGAGACACATAAGGGAGAATACCAGGTGATGACAGAGGCAGATATTGGAGTGATGTGTCTACAAGGCAGAAAATGTTCAGGATTGTTGGCAACAGCCAGAAGCTAGGAAGTGGCAGAGAAAGATTCTTCCCTAGAGCCCTGAGAGAAAGCTGGCCCTGCTCACACCTTGATGTTGGACTACTAGCCTCCAGGACTATGAGAGAATAAGTTTCCGTTGTCTTAAGCCACTCAGTTTCTGGTAATTTTTTACGGCAGTCCTAGGTGATTAATACATGGCTTTTCCTACTTCTACCCTCAGCCCTGAATTTTCAAAGGTCTTAGGAAATAGTTACATGTACCTGCTTGAATATCCATAAAACATCTCTGAAAAGATAACCAAGAAACTGACAATACTTGTTGCCTTTGAGAAATGAACTGGATACCTGCAAGATAAGGCAGAAAGACTTTTTACTATAATACGCTTTTGAATTTTAAAGATTTTATTTATTTATTTACTTATTTATTTATTTATTTATTTATTTAGAAGGAGAGAGCAGGGGGAGAGGCAGAGAGAGAGGAAGAGAGAGAATCTCAAGCAGACCCTGTACTGAGCTTGGGCTCCACACGGGGCTTGATCTCACGACCCTGAGATCATGACCTGAACCAAAATCAAGAGTTGGACACTTAACCAACTGAGCCACCCAGACACCCCACCCTTCTGAATTTTATACCATGTGATATATTATCTATTTTAAGGACAAAATAAGGGGTGCCCAGGTGGCTCAGGCGGTTAAGCGTCTGCCTTCAGCTCAGGTCATGATCCCAAGGTCCTGGGATCGAGCCCCAGGTCGGGCTCCCTGCTCAGTGGGGAGTCTGCTTCTTCCTCTCCCTCTGGCCCTCCCCCGGTCCTTCTCTCTCTCTCTCTCTCTCTCTCTCTTGCTCACTCTCTCTAATAAATAAAATCTTAAAAAAAGGGGGGGGTATACTTGAGCTTTTATTTTTCTAGCATCTCAGAGAAATGTCTTCACTTTCAACATCAATATAATTTGTTAAAAATACATAGTTTTTAGAAAGCTATCTGTTCTTAATCTGTAAGGGATGTTCCTGATTTTGTTTGCTTAAGGTCTGAGCAGTGAGCTGAAGGAGTTTCCCTGTTTATTTCCCTGAGCATTGTGTCTTCTCACCCCTGGTTATTTGGCCTCTTAAAAATGAAATCTGTTGTTCACGTTTGTATATTAAAATGAAATATCATTAACTCTGTGGGAAATGAGGCTATTTTTCCAAGTGGCCTAAAACTTGATTAGGTTCATTTTATTTATTTATTTTAAGGTTTATTTATTTGAGAGAGGGAGAAAGAGAGAGAGAGAGCATGAGCAGGGGAGGGGCAGAGGGAGAGGGAGAGAGAGAATCCTCAAGCAGACTCCATGCTGAGTGCAGAGCCTGACATGGGGCTCAATCTCATGACATTGACATCATGACCTGAGCTGAAACCAAGAGTCGGATGCTTAACCGACTGAGCCACCCAGGCGCCCCTAACTGTCCAGTCTTATCCAGAAATATCTTTAGTCATCTGCCTCTCTCTTTTAAGCTATTTGCTTGAGGATAGAAAGGTACAATGCTGGCAGCTGAAATAATGTTGCTCTTCATGATATTCCTTAATTACTGACTTAAATGAAGAGCCACTGTTATACTTCCTCATTTAAAGACATATCTTATAAGCAGATAATTCACATGGATGAATTAAGAAGAACAAACTCATCAGACAGTTTGAGACTAAATCCAACAAGGTACGCGCAGTGGATTATATAATTTGAAGTGTTGGACAAAATGGGCCCAAGGGTTTTTCAACATCAAAGCCTCCAGTGGAGAGAGATGCAGTGTAACTCAGGCCTTTCAGCAAAACACTCCTGTAAGACAACTCTACACAACATTGGTGATCAATGCATATTTTATGAATCGAATCAAATCAAAAGGCGAAAATGAAGAACGAGAAGAGACTTTAGAATTCCCAAGCATGTTTCCTCTGTAATGCTCTGAAAATGAGCACCAGGCTCTCTGGGTTGGAATACTGACTTAACTTTGCCATGATTTTTCTGTGCTTCAACTTCCTCACCTGAAAAATAGAGTAATCATAATATCTGCCTCTTAGGGGTTGTTGAGGCTGCAACTGGGACTCTGCCTGGCTCCATGCGGGGCTCGATCTTCTTTCAGCTGGGATTCCCCAGATGATAAGAATGTTGGCTACTCCAGCTGCCCTCCTTCTCTGCAGAACTGCCCTGGGGAGTAGCCATCTCCTCCTTGAAGTTACCCCCCACCCCATGGCCCACAGCCAATGACCAACTGATGTGGGGTGCAAAAGAGACCCTACCCTCTCCGCTCAAGGCAGGAATAACTCAAAGGTGTGCCTTGCATTTCAGAGCCTCTCTTTAAGGAAAGGAGGTCACTTCCTTGTTCAGCTTCCCTCACTCCTTTCCTTTCTTGCTTTCCTCCCTTCTCACACGTTATTCCTGAAGAACACTCCTGCAATATATCCCATACACCTGACTTCCTGCCTCAGGCTCTACCTCTAAAGAACCCAAGCTAAGAGGGGAGGCCAAGAGCTTCAAAGTTAAGCACATAAAGAGTCAATCACTTTCACTGTTATTACTTAATCATTCAAATTTAGGGCAAGCACAAAATCAAAGGACCTCTGACATGCTCTAATCCAACCCGAAGGCTTACGTAGCAAAGTGGCAATATAAAACCCAAAAAGAAAGAAAATTACTTGAGTGAGTTTACTCCCAATGTAACACTGAGGACATAAATTAGGAGCCGGAAAGAGCTAGACTAGGCCCACTTAGACTTTTTTTTTTAAGATTAGAGACCCTATAGTATAATGCCTGAAATTAATATTACGTGCTGCCTTGACATCTGGTAAAATCAGAAAGTGGCCGACATACAAGCTCCTCTCCCCACTCTGCTATGGAGGATAATGTCCTCTAGCCAAACAATTCTCCTTAGCAGGGACTGAGCACAGCTCCTGCTTAACCCTGAGTGGTGGGTTGCAGTTCCCTGCCAGCCTTTAGAACTATCCAAATGAGCCAATGACATCCTCCCACAGGAACCAGGGGTCACCTCACCTTCTTGATACCATAAAGCCCGCTTCTCACAGCTCCTGGTTGTTCACCCTGCTCCTGAATACAATCCCCACGTAACATTACATGGCATGTGGTATTCTCCTCCCCCAGACTGTGAGTATATGTGTCCAATAAACCATTGTTCATCTCATCTACCCAGTGGCAAGTGTTGTGTGTTCAGCCATCCCCAGAATCCAAGGATGGAAATTCCTCCATCACCAGTAGGGTGAGAAGGAGGCAATTAAAACTGACCCTTATTATCAGGGCTTGTAAGAATTCTTACAGTTGTTTTTTTTTTTAAAGATTTTATTTATTTATTTGACAGAGAGAGACAGCCAGCGAGAGAGGGAACACAGGCAGGGGAGTGGGAGAGGAAGAAGCAGGCTCCCAGCAGAGGAGCCTGATGTGGGGCTCGATCCCAGAACGCCAGGACCACGCCCTGAGCCGAAGGCAGATGCTCAAACTGTGCCACCCGAATTCTTACAGTTTTTTAAACTTCGCCATTGTTTTGTTAGACAAACGGAGAATTTTATATTTTCATACATGAAATCAAAAAAAAGGTGTGTGTGTGTGTGTGTGTGTGTGTGTGTATGAAAGAAAGAAAGATTACGGTAGGAGAAGTTCGAAGACTATCTCTGTAGCAAACAAAGGAAAGAGGCTCTGTGTGTGTGAGAGGTGGGGGTGGATGGGGCAGGGCTTGGCTCAGGCCAGAGGGAAAAAGGAAGAAATGAACAACCTGATGCTGAGACGAAGTTGTAGCCCAGGTCGAAGTATCACTGGTTCCTGCGACACTAAGGTGCTTCCTATTGGAACAAAAACTAAAATTCAGTGGGAGGAGCCCAGTGCTCAAAGGTGAAGGAAGTAAAGGTACGTGGGCAGAAAAGAAAAATCAATGAGGATCTGGTGAACTATCTGTCATTTGTCAAGAAATCCTGCCACTGATTCTTATTCATGCAGAATCTGAGGGATGAGATATGGTTTATCTCACTACTTTTAGCTAACATCATCGAAAATGTTGGCTGCCTCTTAAGCGTGCAATATCTCAACCTTGGTATCAGCATAGTTATGAGATCACTGGGACAAGCTGAAGGAGGTGCCCATTTTTAGAGGCTTATAGGAGAAGGCTTTCCGATAATTCCCAAAGCAAATCCCTCTTGGACTTCTAATTCAGTTCAACTCATGAATTATGCACTGAGCGCCTATATTCTACAATACATAATGTAGTGTTTCTCCATGTGTGCACCTAGGATGGAAGAGAGAATCTGCCCTGTTAACAAGTCCACAGCTGATTGTTACGTGTGAGAAGTAATACTTGAAAAGATACAAAGGAGAAAAAGATACAGGGGAAGCCCTAACATTAAAATACAAGAGCATTCTTTAAAAAAAAAAAAAATGGTTAGAGGGAGGGGGTAGTTGTTAAAAAAAGAAATAAGTAAAAAACGAGAACACACAGACTGAGTCATAGTACTAAGGGACCAAGAGGAAGGGCAGAAGCAGTCAAGAAGGGGATGAAGGTGATTGTTCAGCCTTCTGAAAGGTAGGGAGGTTAACCTGGGCTTTGAGGATGAGGAGGATTTAAATAGACACAGAAAGCATTCCACACATCCACACAGTGATGGAAATGTGCATGCAATTCAGCAAATATTCATGAATTACTAAAAAAAAAACAACAAACATCACATAAAGTACAATGGTTGCCATTTTAATTTGGCCAACTCCCTATTTGAGGGAGATATTTTTGGTTACAAGTGACAAAAAATCCAATTTAAACTCACTCAAACCATAAAAACTACAACTAAGTGGTCCCACAGTATTTCTTTATTCAGGTGAGACTTGACCCTGCAGCTCATGCAGTTCCACCAAGAACCTGGTTTCTTCTAGTTTCTCCTCAGCCTTCCATGGCATTGGCACCATCCTCAGGGCTTTCACGCTGATGCCTTGGCTTGCCCTTCATTGTACCAAAGGGGCAGCTCAAATCCAAACCTCACATCTTCACAGCAGCTCACTAGGACAACAGATGTTCTCTTTCTCTAGCCTCTGCCTATCTTTCAGCCCCATCCTGCATCATGTTCTCACTTGCTCTCTGCAATCCACTTCCATTGGCCTCTTTCAAGCTCATCAAATACGCTATCTTACTTCTATCAGACCACATGGATTTCCATGGTGTATTCTTCCTCCTCTTGGCCTGGTTAATGCACAAACTTCAGCTCTCGGCTTAAATTTTAGGACCTAAAGTCAGACCTCCTTGCCATCCCCACCTACCAGACAAGGTCAGCCCCTGGTATATGCTCTCAATACACAGTGTTGTACTCCTTTGTGGCAATATATTCTTATAACCATTTGATTAGTGTTTGTCTCTTCCACAAGAACAGAAACCATGTCTGGTTTTGTTCACCACTGTATCCTCAACATCAAGCATCTGGACAGTGGGAACTCAATAAATATGAGTTGGTTGGATGGATGGATGAACTTGGCTTCGAAACCTGGCCATGTAACTAATTAGCTATGTAACCTTCAGCTTTTTTGAGATTCAGTTCTCTCAACTGTGAAATGAAAAGGTTGGACTAGTTGACCTTTAAGATCTTTTCTGAATTTAAAACACTGAATTCATAAAGTGTTACTGGCAAATTTAACTGCAGGTATCATGAAACCAAACTAAAAAGTGATGCTTTTGGTTACTCTGCTATCCTTTCGCAAATGTTTTTTTTTTTTTTTAAATCTAATTCTGACTTTGTGTGGTCTCATGCGGTAGTTAGCAATCTGGAGAAAATGGTATCCTACAACTGTTACCAAGCAGCTGGAATTGCCAGATAGCTAATACAAGTCAGAAAAAGATATGCTGACATTTTAGGCAAATGTTAAATGAAATGTTACTGACAGCATTTTACACATGTTCCTTTTCCCACCCCACCCCACCCCCAAAATTGGCAATACTCGAAGTAAAGGGTTGATTTGATTTAATGCACTGTTAAAAATAAAATGTCCATCGAGAGATGTTTAATATGGAACATTATGATATTGAAATAGTTTTATTTTGAATTTGTAAAATAGCCTTATTGTATTCAAATTCATAGAAATTTGATTAGATCCTAAATATATTTTCATTCAGGGTCCAATTCATAACCATCTATTTGTGCATTTAAAAAGAAAATACAGTTCATCTTTTCACTTGACATGCCTATGAAGCACAAGATAAGATTTCCTACCTGCTCCCCCATTCAACATCTGGATCTGAACTATAATCTGCCTATAAATAAGAAATGAGAATTTTGATCAGGCAGCTTTGCAATCTGTTCAAAGCAGTCTGGGAATACTTGATTGCATAACAAATCTCCAAGTAAATTAAGTGGTGTTAAGACAGTTTAACTACCATAAAATATTTTATTATATTCTATATCCCCTTAAAAATTTATACTTTCTAATGAAGTGATGCAGCCAGAGTACTGATAAAGAGAAAGCACTACACAGAACTGTCCCTGTAAAAAGAAACTGCCCTTTCTGAGGAAAACAAGGCCCCACTGTTCCTTACATTTTCCTCTTCTAAGTGGCTGGGGTAGGAACTGGCTAACTGTTCCCCAAACCCATTTCCATTTCCTCCTTGGCTCCCAAGTAGACTACATTTCCCAGCCTCCTGACCAATGGAACATAGACAGTAAGTCATATATCCCATTTCCAGGCCCAACCTATACAGTCCTCCCACGTAATCCTCTACCCTCCTTCCTCCCACATGTTGAATATGGCAGAGCTAGGTCTGCATTGTTTCCTGAACACTGTGTGGGGCAGAGCCTCGCTCCACTTTCTCATATTTTCTTTTCTTAAGATTTATTTATTTATTTTAGAGAGAGAGAGCAGGGGGAGGGGCACAGGAAGAGAGATTCCTGAAGCAGACTCCCCGCTGAGCGTGGAGCCCAACATAGGGCTTAATCCCAGGACCCTGAGACCATGACCTGAGCCGAAATCAAGAGTCAGATGCTTAACCAATGAGCCACCCAGGTGCCCCCACTTTCTCATATTTTCAACCAAATTAGAGCTAGCAAAGAGGGACTGCATTATCTCATCTCTCATTCTTAGTATCTTAAGCTTCAGACCACAGCACACTCCCAAACCCACAGAGTGGTTTTTTTTTTTTTTTATGAGTTTATCCATCTTATCTGTACATCATTTTGTTTTAGCCACTATGAAAACATAAAGGGTCAGGACCAGAGCAAACTAATCTCAGTGATGGGTCTTGTTATCAATTTTGGTTTTATGAGTCATCATCAATTGATCTCACAGCACTCCCCCATTGAACAAAGGCTCCTTAGCCAAGTTAGGATCTACATTCAGCTGCTAGTTATGGAAACTAGAGATAAAAATGATTTAACTAAGACAGACGTTTATTTCCCTTTCCATATAAAAGAAGTCTGTAGCTAAACAGTGCAGCTCCATGGTGTCATCCTGGACCCAGCCACCTACTCTATCTCTATTCCTTCATTATGAGAGTATGACTACCATCCTCAGGGTCACCTCATGTTCCATAATGGGCACTGGGGATCAGTCATCATGTCTGTGTTCCAGTCAGGATGAAGGGGAAAGAGTGAAAAGCATAAAGTACATATGCTAGCTATGTGCCCCTTTCGTAAAAACAAAAACAAAAACAAACCACCTTTCTCTGGGAAGTCCCACTGCACGCAGACAATTTCAGCATACAACTCATCGGCAACACCTTGCTACACAGAAGGCTGAGAAATGAGTTCTTTTAGCTGTGCAGGAAAATGCCCCAACTGTTTTAATAGAAGAAGGGGATAAATACTTCCCCTAGAAGCAGGTATTCTTTGTTACAGCCATTTCTTAGGTTTGATTCTGAAAAGAAAGTTTTAATTAAAAAAGACTGATGAGATTTTTCCTATGCTACCAGATGAATGTGTTCTATTTATGAGAGCTATTGATTGAATTCAATTGCCTTCCATAAATTTGCACATATTGTTTATTGATCGCCTTGTCTATATAACCTATTCATTTTGTACTTTCTTTCCTCTCTGGGCAAAAGTAAATTATTATTATTATTTTCATTGTATTAGAGACCTTCTAAGCTATCTGCCCAGCACACCAGCTCCCCTCTGTGAAAACTGCCCTCTCAGACAAGGGTGGTCTCTGAGTCATATTTATGACTACCTAACCTGCCCGTTGGCCCTTGAATATTGGGTCACAGACAGAAATTTTCCCAAGCTGAGCAGACCTGGTTCTCTCTTGTGAGAATTTGGATCTGGGATCACATTCAGAAGTCAGTCTCCACTGGCCATTTGAACAAAGGATATGTAAACTCAGAAATGATAGGGGCAGACATATTCTGCCATGTTTATGCCAAGAGAGCCAGTTTGCAGACAGAGGAGAGGGAAGCAGGGATGGTGCAGCCCTTGTTTTGCAGATCAGTGTTGTCTGCAGATACCTCCCCAAATATTACATCCAAACAGAGGAACTGGAAGGACCATAAATAGCTGGTATACCTAGTCTCAAGGGCTTACCTTTACTATTATGACCTAACCAATACAATCCCGCACCTTTCCGTCTGTGGTCTTTCCATGTGGTACATGAAAGCATGAAATTTGCTGATTTTTTAAAATGTGTTCCCCCATCCCTATCCCTAGTGCATTTTTCTTTGAGTAGGTATCTGTTACTTCCCACCAGTACAGTCATCCTCCCTGCCATATATTATCACAGGTTATTAAGGGATAAAGATAGTGAAAAGAAGTTGGACTATTGGTTTGGCTTGTTAGATTTGATCTGAGAAACTGAGTTCAATTGAGGTTCTACACTCTGCTAGGTTCTGGGACTGCACAGATGATTAAGACATGTCCCTTGTCTAGGAATTTATAATCTGCTATTGTGACTCTCAACCAACTCCAGTATTGTATATGCACATAAGTCATATCTAGCAAGAAGGAGTTCAGATCTCTCAGGTGGAAGATGACTCAAGGGGGAGATGAAAGGGGGAGATGATTCCATTGATTTCTTAGAAGAAGGAAACCCTTTCAAAGGTTTTTTCCCCCCTCTGACCTTATTTTTACCTACTCCCCTGTTTTTCTGCACTCTGTATAGATAGCTACAAGGAAGAGGGCATGAAAAAAGAATGCCAAAGCAAAGTAAACAAAAGAAAAATATCTATACATAACTATTTTTAGGTAGTTTTCAAATCAAAAATCTCAGAATTATGCCAGGTTATGAAAGTCTATAAAACTTTTAATGCAGACACAAGAAAAGAGCAATACTTTTTCTTCGTCTTCCCTTTTCACTCTGATCTGCTTTGCTCTTAAAAAAAAAAAATTGAATTCCCTGCCTCCTGGAACTTTTTACCAGCAGGAGGTGAGAAATCATATAAATTGCTGGAAACGAATGGTAACAGTCAGTCATTTCTTTTATAATGGACCATTAGATTAGTGTATTTGCATGTATCATTAAGATTTATTGCAAATTCTCTAATGGAATGACAACTGTAGAGATACAGTCTGTCTAATACAATTAGAATGTAGGCTCCTGGGGCAAAATTACTACACATTTTCCTTGGAGGAGGAAAAAAGTGTATCTTCTGCCATGAAAATACCAGTGAGAATAAAGAAGCTATTCCGAATGCTTTTGTCCAATTTTGCCATTTTTCTATTGTAACAGAATTCTTATGAATTTCACATTAGCTGGTGAGTCTTCTGGAGTGAGTTTTTTTTTTTTTTTAATGCAAAACACAGGATAATCAAGATTAGGAGCATTATCTTTTATTTGCTGATGGAAAAGGCAAGTGCTTTATGGGTACAATTATCTGTAAAGGCCAGTGTTATGTCTCCACAAGAAACTGTAGGAGCATTCACCTGAGCAATGCTTCCTTGAGGCAGATAAGAGCTGGAACTAGGTACAAACTCTCAAAGGGAACAGAACAAGAAGCAAGGCCTTATTCAGAGACGCACACGGGTCCATCCCAACCTCGAGGTTGGTTTTTAAGAGCTTCTGGTGCCAGATTTAATTTTCACACCTCCTCTTCTCATCAGTACTTGGAACTATCGGTCATACACCCCTTATCCCCAGTGGAAGGCCTCCCCAGTGAATACTGCTCCCTTCTACTCCTTGAAAGGACAGAACTTTCCCATCACTCCTTGCATGGTTGTCACAGCTCCCTTGGCACCTGTCTCACTCCAGGGAAACCATAAAACCATATGGAAATCAAATCCAAAATAATTCTACATCTGGAAGAGTCTGGGGAATACCTCCCCAAGCCTGTAGTTTAATACTGATTTTTTAAGTGAAGCTAAGCATTTTGGAGACTGTGTTTTTTAAACACAACATTAATTTAACATATTAAATATTATGCTTATATTCTATAGAAAGGTAGGAATCGTAAAAAGAGGGGAGAGAGCTGGATGCAAAAACCAGTGGCTTTAACATGTATTCTTTAAAAATGATTAACTTAAATCTGTCTCCTGGCATCAGAAAAACATTGTAGAATATTTTCCAGAGGTGAATTTTGGTTATTTGAAATTTAGTGACATGATGGGTTTTAGCTATATTCAAATGGATCATTATAAACGGAGTATGGCTAACTCAGGGGATGCCAGAACCCTGAAGCAAAGAAAATATTAAAGAAAAATATGTGGTTTATTACACATTCTGAAGCTTTGAAAATTTCTTTCTAAGTTATACTTGAAATGGCTATGGTGTACTTTATCACAAATGAAGAAGTAGAGTGTGAAATTATGTGAATTACTGAGTGGTCAATCAATTTAAGTATATAAAGTGGAATATTCACTGAACTGGTTATGTAGTGTTACTTACTGTAGAAATAGCCACTGTGGAACACATATACCTTGAAAACAATCCTGAAGGATGTAAAACCATGTTGATCATTGCTTTCTGCAGATATTCTCCCAAATGTTACATCCAAGTAAATGACCTGGAAGGACCACAGATAGCTGGTCGCTCTAGTGTCAGGTGCTTTCCAAACTACTCTTTTATTATTATGACCCAACCAATACAATCTCAAACCTTTCTCTCTCTGGTCCCTTCCACATGGCACATTGACATCAACATGCAATTTAGTAATTTTCTTTTGTCTATCTCATCCCTAGCCCCACCTTTATCTCCAGTGCATATTCTCGAGTGTTTGTTTACTTATTCACTTATGCATTTATTTATCAGTCTGTAAGCAACCTGAGGACAAAGACATGCAGTTCATCTCGGTATCCTCAGTGCCTGAGACATGGTGGGTATCCAGCAAATGTTTCATGACAGCCTAATTATGAATCTCAGTCATTTAGTAGCATTGGGATCTTGGGCAGTAAATGGAAATCTCTGAGGCTCACACCTCATCTATAAAGTGGGGATTAACAATAATATTTGCTTACATCATGGAGTTATTTTTAGAAATAACATTGTCCGAATATTTGGTTTTTATTACGATGTCATCATCGTTATTACTATTATTATTCCCATCATGAATTTTCAACTATTACCCAAGAAGAGTGGTTGACTCAGTCCTCTCAAATGTATATGGCTGAATTTAAACTTAAAAGATGAAACCTGACTCATGAGAAGAAGATGATTAATGGAGGATATGTTTTTACTGGAAAGTCTGTGTTAGCAGCAAGAGCCCCGTTTGTTAAAATTCAAACATGATACACAATAAGTATGGTGCAGGAATAATTGCAGTGTATCCATGGTTACAAAAAATGTGGTCAACACCCATTGTTCTATTTATACCTTGGGAGACATGTTACCACATTTCTACAAATAGAGTGGAAATTAATTCATTTCAACACTGATCATGTGCAAGCCTGTAATCCTCTGAGGAATAAGGGAACTGGACTTGAGTGTAATGGAGGAATATGTAATTTAATGGGTGTAATGGGCCATATGTCTGAGAAAGAGTCAACACAGCAAAGAAGAAAGTTTTTATAAACAAATGAGGCTTCCTAAGATCTTCAGCAAGCGACTGCTTGGGGAAGAGTGATCCTGAGAAGCTGAGCAACCTTACGCCCCAGCTTCTCCTGACAGCTCATTCAGTTGAGATACAAAACAAAATGATGATTGGGAGGTTTCAGATTAAACATGGCAGGAAAAATTATTTTCTAGAAAGGCTACGGGGTCAGAAAGAATGAGAGAGTAGATGACAGCAAATGAGAGATGGCCATAAAATTTTGAAAGCTGGAGAGCAGATGGCTAAGGTGGTAACCGACTTAGCATAAAGCTAAAACTTAAGGGTCCACAAGGATTCAGGTTCAGGTAGCAGTGGCAAGAAAAAGCCAATTTGAGCTGCAGAATCCCAGGGACATTCAGAAATTGGCAGGACCAGGTGCTTCTGAAGGTTTTGTGGCAGAAGGCCAGAAAACAGCCATAGCCAAGGGCAGGGGTGCTGTACTGAAACCAGAGGGATTACTTCAGTTTTTACATTCCAAACAGTGATAGGCTTCCAACCCCTTCTCCTACTTGGCTCTGAGAATACCAGCAGCTGCTCACTTTCTTCCCAAGTAAGATCATGATCCCTGAGAAAGCACTCACAGATACTAGCATATGGGGGGGGGGGGTCTCCAATGGAACATCCAAGCCCCCTCTTAATCAACATAAGGTAAGGTCCATCACCTGCCAAGCACGACCAATGTACACTTTCCACTAAACTAAGCTTTTCAGTGTTTCACTGCTAGACTACCAAGAATTTTCATTTTTTTTAAGACTTTATTTATTCATTTGAGACAGAGATACAGAGAGAGAGAGAGCATGAACAGGGGGAGAGGCAGAGGGAGAGGGAGAAGCAGACTCCCCACAAAGCTGGGAGCCCAACGTGGGACTTGATCCCAGGACCCAGAGATCATGACCTGAGCCGAAGGCAGATGCTTAACCATCTGAGCCACCCAAGTGCCCCAAGAATTTTCATTTAAAGAAAGTTTCTAACATGAAAGATGAAGAACCAAAATGGAATTTTAAAAAGGGGGGGAACCCAGAGAAAACAAAAACAATGCAGAGAGTAGAGGAAAACTACACCTCACTATAAATAATATCCCAAAACCATAAAAGAGATTGCACCATCCAAGGAGCAAGAACAGCATGCTATACAAAAAAAGAAGCAATCTAAGAAGCAATAAAGAATTCTCTGAAATTAAGGTATAACAGAAAATAAATCAATGGAGAAGTCAGAAGATAAAGTGGAAGAAATTTTAGAGAGTTAAATAGACAGAAAAAGAAAGAAATGGAAAATACAAGAAAAAAATAAAATCAGAGGATCAATCTATAAGGTCCAAGATTGAATCATAAGAGGTCTGGAAAGAGATAAAAATGGAGAGGTGAAAACAATAAAAAAAAAAAAAATTAAAATTTCCCAGAACAGAATAAGGGGCCAGGCTACTGCCTAAGCACCTTACCCTTGCTAAGGTATTACTATAAAGTTTCAGAACACTGGGTATATGGGGAAGAGTCTAAAATCTTCCAGAGAAAAAATATAGTTCACAAATAAAAGCTAAAGAAGCAGACTGCCTAGAAGAAAGCAGAACGATGCTATCACAATTCTAAAAAAAGAGTTTCGACCTAGAATTCCATATACAAGCCATCTCATCAATCTGTTTCAATGGCAGTTTAAATATTTTCAGGGGTGCCTGGGTGGCTCAGTCAGTTAAGGCTCTGCCTTCAGCTCAGGTCATGATCTAAGGGTCCCGTGATCAGGTCATGATCTAAGGGTCCCGGGATCGAGCCCCACATCCGGCTCCCTGCTCAGCGGGAAGCCTGCTTCTCCTTCTCCCACCTCCCCTGCTTGTGCACACGCCTGCGTCCTGTCTCTCATAAAATAAAAAAAGTCTTTTAAATAAAAAATAAAAATATTTTCAGACATGTAATTTCTCAAAAACATGTAAGGTCTCAAAAACTGGGATGATGTGATATTGTGATTTATATTTATATTTATCCTTATTTCTTATTAGAAATATATTATTTGGTCTTTGTCTCAGTCCTGGCACAGAGCTCCTCAAACCCTGGGAATTTCCCGTGATGAGAAAGATAAAGGAGTCGTTTGTTATGTTAATGAAGTAACTTTTGGAAAGCCCCTAAAGATGGGGGTTGGTTGCCTGTGGAGCCAATCATGTGATCAGAGGAGTGGAACTTTCAGTCCGACCCCACTAATCTCTGGGGAGGGAAGTGGGGCTGGAGATTGGTGTTCAATCACCAAGGACCAATGATTTCATCCATCATATCTGTGTGATGAAGCCTCCATAAAAAGCCAAAAGGACAGTTCTGAGAGCTTCCGGTTGGTGAACATGTGGAGATGTGGGAAGAGGGACGTGCTCAAAGAGTGCAGAAGCCCTGTGCCCCTCTCCCCATACCTTGCCCCATTCATCTCTTACAGCTTGCTGTTCCTGAGTTATATCCTTTTATAATAAACCGGCAATCTAGTAAGTTAAATGTTTCTCTGAGTTCTGTGGGCCGCTCTAGCAAATTAATCAAACCCAAAGAGGGGTAGTTGTAATGTCCAACAGTAGGGCAGAAGCACAGGTGACAGCCTGGACTAAGTGGGGAGTGGGGGCAGCCTTGTAGGACTGAGCCCTTAACCCATGGAATCTGATGCTATCTCCAGGTAGATAGGGTCAAAATCGAGTTGAATTGTAAGACACCCAGCTGGTGTTGGAGAGTTGCTTGGTGGAGTAGAACCCCACCCCCATGTTGGAATTGGTATCAGAATCGGTAGATGTGCCCCACCAAACCGAGGGAGTAAACTAAGAAGATAAAGGATCAAGAAAAGGAATCAAACAGGGGCGCCTGGGTGGCTCAGCTGTTAAGCGTCTGCCTTCGGCTCAGGTCATGATCCCAGGGTCCTGGATCAAGCCCCACATCTGGCTCCCTGCTCTGTGGGAAGCCTGCTTCTCCCTCTCACACTCCCCTTGCTTGTGTTCTCTCTCTCGCTGTTTCTCTCTGTCAAATAAATAAATAAAACCTTTAAAAAAAAAAAAAGAAAGAAAAGAAAAAGAAAAGCAATCAAACAGAGAAGAGAGAAGAGAATTCTCTTTCACCAGGATGAAGGTGAAGAAAATGCCACACAGCTAAGAAGTGAACCCAGAGAACCACTGATTCAGACTGGAGAAAAGACGATGAAGGGCTCCAATAATGATAACTCCAAACACAAAATGAAGCTGTAGATTACCACATGTGTTTGATGCACTCAGAGGAGACTAACACTTCTGGCTGAGTGTTTGGGGATGAATTAGTGAAAGATATATAGAAAACCAGGCCAAGAATTATGTAATCATTAGCTCCAGAGAAGAAAAAGGTTTTCTAAGAAAAGAAATGTAATAATTATATACTACATAATTCATTTCTGCATAATAATAACAAAGCCATATAAGGAACAATGAATTCTGATCTAACTTTTTTTAATTTGGTATAACGGAACTGGAGAGTGGGATGGCGTAAACATACATGTTTTGGAACTCAGTGTGAGATGGGAAGGGGAGGTGAGGGTAAGAGTTAAATCCTCAGCCTCTGTAGTTATAATAAATTAATAAAAAGTATCAAATTAGAAAACAAATTAGAACTCTCAGTGTTGATTTAAAACAAAGAAATAAATCCCAGAAAAAAATAGTTAATAGAATCAATAGTGGTTGACTTAGAAGTAGGTGACGGGGGTGGAGAAAGGTGGGGAAAGAGAGGATTCACTTTCACTGAAAACTTTGTAGAAACACACGAATTTGTAGAGTTGCTTGATAAAAATTAATTAAAAAAAAAAAAGCATTGCTGTACATCTTCTATTTCCCCCTCAAATCTACTCTTTGCTCCTCTCCTGGGAAGTTGACTCATGTGGACCCCACTAACAGTCTTAGCTGAATTGGCTACACAGCAGAGAGCGGAGTAAGAGAGAAGAGTGAGACCAGGGCATTAGTGTCAGAGCTCCCTCTGTGTGTTGGCTCCACAGGCTTTTTACACTCCTCCAGTGAAGGTCATAACTCCAGCTGGGTGGTCCACAAAGTTCTCTCTCCTCTTGCACTTCAGACCTAAGAGTGGTAACAGCTCCATGGATCTATGCTTAAGCACCGCACTCTCCCTTGGGATTTCTCTCCACTCTACCCAGCTTTTTAAAAACAGATTCTTCATTAAAATTCTCTTCAAACTACCTAATTTGAATGTGTCATGTACTTCCTGCCGGGACCCCGACTAATCCCCAGCTTTAGCTACATCTGCTTCTAGACTGACTACAAAGTAATGATAATAACATTTTCTGAACAACACATGCACATCTCTCTTCATTAGAAATCTCTGGAATCATGGGTTTTTCTTAAGACTTATTGTTTTAGGGGCATCTGGGTGGCTCAGTCCCTTAAGCATCTGACTCTTGATCTCAGCTTAGGTCTTGATCTCGGGGCTATGAGCTCAAGCCCCGCATTGGGATTGCCTAGCATGGAGCCTACCTAAAAAAAAAAAAAAAAAAAAAAAAACCCACAAAAACAAAACAAAACAAAAAAAGCTACTGTTCTGGAGTAGCTATGAGTTCACAGCCAATTTGAGAAGGTATAGAGATTTCCCGTATCTCCTTGCCCCCAGAAATGCACAGCCTCCTCCACTATCAACATCCTCCCCAGAGTGGGACATTTGTTACAACTGATGAACCCACGCTGACACATGATAATCACCCCAAATCCACAGTTTACACTGTGGTTCATTCTCAGTGTTGTACATTCTATGGGTTTGGACAAATGTATAATGACATGTATCCATCATTACAGCATCATGTAGAGTATTTTCACTGCCCTAAAAACCCTCTGTGCTTTGCTTATTCATCACTCCCCCCCACACACACACAACCACTGGCAACCACTAATCTTTTTATTGTCTCCATAGTTTTGCCTTTTCCAGAATCTCATATAGTTAGAATCATACAGTATATAGTTTATGTTGTTTTGAGATCTTTTTTTCCTAGTTTTATACTCATTGTAGAAAAATTGGAAAATAAAGAAATCAATCACTGTGATTGCACAAGCCTGAGTCAACAGATACTAATATTTTGCTGTGAAAACCTACAGCAGAGTCATGATTAGGCACTACTTCAAATGGATATTCTTTAGGTACCGTTCAATGTTTGCATAAAGGAGAAGTATCGTAAAGGAATCGCAGAATATGGGATGTTCAGTAGTCCCAGCCTCTCTTAATGCTCCCAAAAACGACTCCAACCCCCACCTTCTACATTTGAGTTCACCATCTTCACCTCCAAGTGACTTGGCAAAGTATTCCGTCCAACCATGCACAGTGCCGTGTGTGAGAGAAGCTCCGTCAGTACAGTTTTCTCCAGTGAACTGTCACATTTCCAATGATGCTTTCGTGCTCCAATGACCTTTTACCCACCCCGCTTCTTAGCCATTTGTACCCCGGGATAATGTCCATGCCTTTCTTTCCACTCTGGCTCCAAACTAAGCATGGTAAGAGGAGATCACTCCAACATTGGCAGCAGCAGTAAAGCGCAGCTAGAACGTGATTTGCAATTTTCCAGTTATCCTATAAAAACGTCAGCTTGTCCTGTTTTACGGTCACCTCCACCAAAGTTTCTTCGCGAAGTGTTCACAAAGAGATATTAATTTTGATCCATAGCTGGTGCAAGGGGGGAAAAATCAAGTAAGTGTTATAAATAAATACTTTAACTCAAATAAATGGAATGGCCTATAGATTAATGAACCTTGCCAACAGAACATACGGTCAGGGAAAAGGAAAAACTTGTGTAATCAGGGAGTCAAACTCTCACTGCTGTTTAACTTTATACTGTTATTGCTAAAAGCACAGAAGCAATGGTGACATCTTGTGTCAGGTTAAAAAGTAACAGGATCTTAATTCTTTGTGGCATCTATTGGGAGTACCTCAGATGAGCCCTAGCTAACATTCATCTTTATCTGCCCCTTTCAGCTACTGATCAAATCATAAAACACGAGCATGAGTTTCTCAGATGCAGAGACGGTATCTTCAAGAATGATGGGGCAAACTCCAGGTGGCACTTGATTCATCTAACTGCCACCTCAAGAGCAGGGCAACCAGGAGTCCTGGAACAGTTCTTCAACTCAGCCTTTCCTCCTTGGCACAATATCCTGGGTAAAACACCTGGGGTCTGGGCCCATCCACCATCAACTTGAAGCAGCCTGGGGGCAGCTGTGGAGCTCTGTAATAACTGCACTTGTGATCCAACTGCTTCAGGCATTTTCCTGATCTTATTATATTTCTATGGCAGGCCTTTGGATGCCACGGGGCATGACGACAACTTCTGGAACCACTCTGGACCCATTGTGGAACCATTGCTGGTAGCAGACACCTGAGGAGCTGAATCTTTTGTTTCATGTACTCTCCAGGAGATCAGTGGTTCTGAACCCTGGCCACACAAAATCACCGGGGGAGCTTATACAAATATCAATACCTGGGCCCATCCCAGACCAATGAAATCAGAATTTCTGGGAGCTGAAGACAGATATTTTTAAAAAGCACCCCCAGCTGATACTAGCATGCAACTTTCACTTGGCTCTCTTGCCCTGGGAACCCAACTGCCATGCTGTGAGGAAGCCCAAGTCACATGTAAAGGCAATATACATCCTTGTGTTTGAAGATGTAGGCCAATCTTAGCACAAATCGCTGATTACATTTTCTTTTTTTTTTTTTTAAAGATTTTATTTATTTATTTAACAGAGATAGAGACAGCTAGCGAGAGAGGGAACACAAGCAGGGGGAGTGGGAGAGGAAGAAGCAGGCTCCTAGCGGAGGAGCCTGATGTGGGGCTCGATCCCAGAACGCTGGGATCATGCCCTGAGCCGAAGGCAGACGCTTAACCGCTGTGCCACCCAGGCGCCCCGCTGATTACATTTTCTTAAAAAAACAACAAAAAACTTCTTAAAATTACTGAGTAAGAGAGTAGCCCTGTAAAATATATATATTAATGAAAAATTACTTCATTTTTAAATTTTAATTATTAAAAGAATTTAATAACTTAAAAAAATATATGTTGTCATACAACATTCCAGAAAGATAAGTCTTTCCTCAAAATAGTTCTCTATTCTTGCCATCCTCAATCCTTCTCCTCCCATTCTCCATGAAACCCACCTCAATTATACCTCTGACCTCATCACCCCACTGAAAATGCTCTCCATGGTTCGTTAATGATCTTCCCATTGCTGAATCCCTGGCTGGGTCTCCTCTTACACTGACGTAGCAGCAGCATTTTGCACAGTCTGTAATCCCTTCTCCTTGAGACCCGCTTCTTCACTTGGTTTCCAGTACCCCGCCCTCTCTTGCTTTCCTCATCCCACTGGTTGTACCTTCTCAATTTCCTTTGCTGGCTTCCTCTTCTTTTCCTGTAATGCTCCAGAGCTCAATCCTGGCTCTTTTCTTCCTTGTTACTTCCTGTAGGATCTCAACCTGTCTCAAGGCTTTAAATTCTACAAAATTTTAATTCTCCCTAGTTATATCTCCAGCTCATACTTCTTTCCAATTCAGGCACGGTCATCCAACTGAATAATCAACAATTCCATGTGACAGACATCGCAAACTCTACATTTCTAAACCCCTTCCCCCCAAACCTTTTCTACCAGCAGCCTTCCCCATCTCAGGTCATGGCAACATCTGCCTTCTATTTGCTCAGGCAAAAAGTCTTGACACATTCTCAACTCCCCCCATTTTCTGCCACCCCATATCCACCTCATCAAGAAATTCTGATGGCTTTACTTTCAAAAATATCCACAATCTGATCCCCTTTTACCACTTCACTGGCATCACCCTGGTCCAAGCACTTGGCTTCTTGCCTGGGTAACTGTAACTCTCTGCCTAAACTGTAGGTCTCTCTGCCTAAATTTGTCCTTGCCGCACACACACATTCTAGCAGCCGGGGGGTGGAACCTTCTATAACATGTCAGCTTATATTGCTGTCTCTGCTAAAACTTCTCCATTGACTCCCCTTTTCCTCCCACACCCAGTGTCCCTTTCCTGCTCCATATTTTTGGTTTTCTATTGCTAGTGTAGGACAGGAAGATTTCTCCTTCTACTCTTTTAATTCCTTTGGTTGGTCTAATCATAAAATTGACGTAAGACAGATTAACAGGAGAAAAACGAGTTGTGTCCGAACAGTTGCCCCAAAGACATGAGACTCAAAGGCCATCAGGCAATTAAGGCTTATATGCCATCTTGAGCTAAGGAATGAGATAGGGGCTTGGGCTTGCAAAGGGGAAGAGGACAATTCACAGGATGTAAGAAAAGCAGATGTTGGGTAACTAGATGTTTGCCCTGCCATACACACAGGTCTTTCAGATGAGAGTTATCTCTGGTAATAGTGCTTGTTCTGGGCCAGGCTCCCGATCTAAATTCTTTTAGGCAGTGAAGGGAGAGGTAGAAGTTTTTCTTGAGTCTGCTGGGTCTTGATTGCCTTTGGCTTAAAATAATCCACATGTCAAAGTGGCACATTTTAGGGCGGCATGCGAATTCTGCTCCCCCTCACTCATCTTACTTTCTAGCATATTACATGGTTTGCTTATTTACTGTGTCTTTTGTTTACTGTCTGTCTCTCCCTACTAGAATATAAGACCTATGAGGGCAGGGATCTCTGCCCATTTTCTTCAGTCGTGTATTCCAAACCCCTAGAAGAATGCCTGGAACAATGAAGGCATTCCCTGCATATTTGTTAAATGAAGCAATAGAAGTTATTACTCTACCTTGAGACCTCTGTTATGGCAGGACACCGTAACTCCATTTTTCTACCCCCTAGAAAAAGGGCATATAGACAAGGTTTGTCTGCCTGACCCTTCACTTCCTCATGCAAGGTGTATTATCCTCTCGCTTGTCCTCAGGCTGCTCAGGAATGCTCCACTGGAGGATCCTGTTTCTCACAGAGGTCCAGGCTCCAAGATTAGCCCTTTTTCCTCTCCTGCCCCCATTCTGTCAATCTCTTTCCTTCCAGCTATGAGTATCAGCAAATTGTCAGCCGGAAAGTCTCCAGTTAAACTAATGCCAATTAAACTAATTCATAAAGGTCTTTGTAATGTCTTTGTTCCCTTTCCCAAGTGTCTTCCGTAAACCCCCAGGCTGAGGATGAAGCCATAGGATTAGCTAAATTCACTTTATCCATTAGTCCTTTAGCATGATAGTATGTTACTCCCAGGAATATTTGCATGTCAAAGATAAATGCTCCAAAGGGGCAATGCTTACTTGTTGACAAGCTTTTATGATATCCTAAACCTCCATTATTCAAGATTCAGAAGAGGGAAAAAATATGATTTTGGCAATAAGAAAAGACTAAAAGAGGTAGCCCTTTCACTTATTCATTCATCAAATATTTTTTGAGCAACTATTATGTGTAGTCACTGTGCAAGGCATTGGGGATAGAGTCGAGATGAAGACAGACTGGATCATACTCCCAATGAAGCTCCAGTCCAATATCTGGATTTAAATGCTTTATGCAATGGCCTTAACACTAGTTAACTAATTAACATTAATTCACATTTATTAATTTAAATTTTTCTCCAAAGGTAAAAGCATGATCTCCTTAATTATTAGACACTGGGATCAGCTTTTCTTTGCCAGTCGAAGTACAAAGGAATCTTATGCTATTAGTGAAAGAACGGTTAAAATAACCCACAAGATAGGCTTGGAAAGAAAAAGCTAATAACCCAAGCAAAGCCAAAACATTTATATTACCACTGAAGGGGAACAGAATTTGCCACCCAAAATGTGCCACTTTGACATGTGGATTATTTTGAGCCAAAGGCAATCAAGACCCAGCAGACTCAAGAAAAACTTCTACCTCTCCCTTCACTGCCTAAAAGAATTTAGATCGGGAGCCTGGCCCAGAACAAACACTATTACCAGAGATAACTCTCATCTGAAAGACCTGTGTGTATGGCAGGGCAAACATCTAGTTACCCAACATCTGCTTTTCTTACATCCTGTGAATTGTCCTCTTCCCCTTTGCAAGCCCAAGCTCCTATCTCATTCCTTAGCTCAAGATGGCATATAAGCCTTAATTGCCTGACGGCCTTTGAGTCTCATGTCTTTGGGGCACCCATACAGACAAGGTAAATTTGTTTTTCTCCTGTTAATGTGTCTCATGTCGATTTAATGATTAGACCAGCCAAAGAACCTAGAAGGGAAGAAGGGAACATTTTTCCACCTCTACACCATCAAGTCGGCAAAGGACCTCGTTATTCCTCTTTTCTAAACCAGAAACATCTGCAGAAGAGTCAGAAATTGCACAAGCCAAAACTGACCTCTTTCTATAGTCCACCTGTGTTGTTTTTTAGGGTGAGATTGAGTCCCATTGGTCAGGCTGTGAGCCTCCTCTGTTCCTTATTTTATAATGTGATGATTGAGCCTTTTACACCTGACATAATCAGTGTGCCATCTTGTGAGGAAGGCATTGCAATCTCTATCTTGCAGATGAGGAAATGAGAATTGGGAGGATAAAGGAATCTGCACAAGACTACCCCAGCTATAAGTGCTCACGCTGGCATTTTACTTTTTTTTTTTTCTTAAAGATTTTATTTATTTATTTGACAGAGTTACAGAGAGACAGCAAGAGAGGGAACACAAGCAAGGGGAGTGGGAGAGGGAGAAGCAGGCTTCCCGCTGAGCAGGGAGCCCGACATGGGGATCCACCCCAGGACCCCGAGATCATGACCCGAGCCAAATGCAAACGCTTAACGAATGAGCCACCCAGGCACCCCATCATGCTGGCATTTTAAAACCCAAATCTTGCTACCTCTTAAGCTTATACTCTTTTCACTGTGACATGCTGCCTCCTGGATCGTACGTTTTGTGAGATCAAAATTAATAGCTTTCTAATTCTGGTGTGAGAATGGAAAGGGCTCTTCTTTGTTCAGACAAGAAGAACCAAGAGGGGACTTAACTGGTTCTTGAATTTAATAGTAGTGGAATAGCAGCAGTGACAACAGAGCCTGGGTAAATCGTTTATTTTTTCCTGCATCTAGGTTTCTTTAGGTGATAAACAGGAATAGTGAAATAGAAAAAGCTCAAAGGGACACTAGGCAAATAAATTTAGTGTTTATGAGAATTTGACAAAGGAACACTAAAAATTCGTATTAGTATATTTCTCATCTATATTAACAAGACTATTATAAGAACACCTGGAAACAATAAACAACCAAGATCGTTTACAGACAGGACTATGGATAAGTGAATTGTGGTATATTCACCAAATGGAATATAAGAACAGCAGTACAAAGGAATGAACTTCAACTACAGACTGTGATATAAATTAATTGATGAATGTTAGAAATTTGAGTGAAAAAACACTATCTATATTATGATGTCATTTTTTATAAAACTCAAAGCAAAAATAAACTGTTCAGGAATGCATCTATATATGGTAAAAGCATTTTGTTCTTAATGAAAGGGAATACAAAATTCAGAAGAGCAGTTATTTTGGTGGGAGAAGTAAAAATCATGGCAGAGAGCCCAGATATATCAGCTCCTGTGTGTTTATATTTTAACATTTTTCACTATATGTATATAGTTGTATATATAAAACATATTATTATTTTGTATACATAAAATATTATATAATAAAAAGTAAGATAAAAATGTTCTTTCTGTCATAATATTGCAGGGTAAATTCATAAAAGATCTTAAGACCAATCTATTTTCCTTGGAAAGTTCAGAATTTGTAAGACTTGAGAAAGAGGGATGCAGTGAAGTCTCAATTCTGGTGCAAAGGACTCACAATACATTTCTCCACTAGCCTTTAGAGTAGCCCTTATCAAATGATACAGCAGTTTCCTGGAACCCAGGATCATCCTTTCAACCCAACTCCAAACACCTCAGAATTACTGAACTGACACATGTTAGCCAGCTGCTCCCTTCCACTGGATAAGACCATTTGACATATTATGTAACCACTTCGAGGGTTTGTTTTTTTTTTTTAAGTAAGCTCTGCACCCAACCTGAGACTTGAACTCACAACCCCAAGATCAAGAGTCACATGCTCTACCGCCCGAGCCAGCCAGGTGCCCCATTTGAGGGTTTATCTTTTGATTCAACACAACAAATCTTCAGTCTGGAACACTGGACAAGCATTTTTTCAAAGACCGGGAAAATAATGATCATTGTCAGCAACTTCCCAACATTCTTTGTGTCCTTAATGCTACAAGGAGGAAGTTCCTGAAAGAACTCAGAAGTACTGGAAAAGCCTTGTGGAGCTTAGATTTACAACTGGGAGCCTTCCTTTGGACTATAATTCCCTGAACTTTATGGTTTGTTTCTGAGGGGAAATGAAACCATCCAGCAGGTTTCTGCCTTGGTTTTAATCCCTCTTATCCTCATGTATGTCTCATCAGAAAGTTTCATGTCACTAAAAAGAACAGTATTTGATCATTCTTGACTAGTCTTACTAGCAATCTCATTGAACAGGAGGAAGACAAAAGAAATGGGCCAGACACTTAATTCCGAACAGCCAAGAACAATCGATTACACAGAAGTGTGAAGAACCTTTGAAGAAAGAGATAGTATTATCTAAAAACTGAAAAAGCAAGGAAGGTAAAACTGGATGTAGACTTTTAAGAAAAAAACACTTCTACTGATTCACAGAAAAGAGAAAATCACAGAAGAGATAGTATCAAGGGACTCTAATTCAAGCTAGAAGCTCTAAAAATAAAATTCTGCCTATTTAATAAGAACACTATAATACCACTTAAGACTAAAGTAGAGAAAGAATTAAAGAAACAAATTTTGCTATGAGCTCAGATGTTTATAAGGATAAGAACTGGCCACACAACCTCTCCTAACTCAAGGAAGGTTTCAGGCATCAAAAACAAGGTCAAGGGGGTTAATATCCAAAATACATAAAGAACTTAGACAACTCAACACCAAAAAAAACCACAAAAAAAAAAAACTCATATAATCTGATTTTTAAAATGAAGAGAAGACCTGAATAGACATTTTTACAAAGAAGGTATCCAGATGGCAAACAGACACATGAAAAAATGTTCAATGTCACTCGTCATTAGGGAAATGCAAATCAAAACCACAATGAGATATCACCTGACACCTGTCAGAATGTCTAGAATAAAAAAGACAAGAAATAACAATTGTTGGTGAGGATGTGGACAAAAAGGAACCCTTGTGCATTGTTGGAGGGAATGTAAATTGGTACAGCCACTGTGGAAAACAGTATAGATATTTTCCCAAACATTGAAAATAGAAATACCATATGGTCCAGTAATTCCACTACTGGGTATTTACCCAAAGAAATGAAAACACTGATTTGAAAAGATCTCTATGTTTAATGCACCTCTATGTTTAATGAAGCATTAATTATAATAGCTAAGATATGAAAGCAACCCAAGTGTCCATCAATAGATGAATGGATAGGGGCGCCTGGGTGGCTCAGTCGTTAAGCGTCTGCCTTCGGCTCAGGTCATGATCCGAGGGTCTTGGGATCCAGCCCTGCATCGCACTCCCTGCTCAGCAGGAAGCCTGCTTCTCCCTTTCCCACTCCCCCTGCTTGTGTTCCCTCTCTCTCTGTCTCTCTGTCAAATAAATAAAATCATTTAAAAAAAAAGAAAAAGAAAAAATAGATGAATGGATAAAGAACACACACACACACACACACACACACACACACACACGTGCAATGGAATACTACTCAGACATAAAAAAGAATGAGATCTTGTCATTTGCAACAATATGGATGGATGTAGAAGGTATTATGCTAAGTGAAATTAGTCAGAGAAAGACAGATACCATATGATTTCACTTATACGTGTACCCTAAGAAACAAAACAAACAGACTCCTAAGTACAAAGAACAAACTGATGGCTGCCAGAGGGGAGGTGGGTGGGGGGATGGGTGAAATAAAGAGGATTAAGAAGTACAAACTTCCTGTCATAAAATAAACAGCATAGGGAATATAGTCAGTATATTGTAACAATGTCGCAGGTGGCAGAGGGTAACTATGCTTAATGTGTTGAGCAGTGAGTAATTTATAGAATTGTTGAACCAACATGTTGTACACCTGAAACTAATATAACATTGTTTGTTATACTCCAATAAATAAACTAATTCAAGGACTAGGGGCATCTGGATGGCTCAGTCGGTTAAGCGTCTGACTCTTGATTCTGGCTCAGGGTTATGAGATCGAGCCCCACATCAAGCTCTGTGCTGGGCATGGAGCCTGCTTAAGATTCCCTCTGCCCCTCCTCTCCCCCAGAGAGAGAGAAAGGGAGAGAGAGAGAGAGAGAGAGAGATAATTTCAAGGACTAAAAAGAAAAGGAAGATGAAGGTAGCACAGACCCTGGGGTCAAAGCAGCTCCGGGTGGGGGGGCTGAAGGGCTCCCTTGGTTCTCTCTTGTGTCCCCACCAGAGTGCCTTAGTCACCATTTGAGAGATCCCCATGGGGGTAGGGAAGGGTCCAGGAGAAAGAAACAGGAGATAGCTGCTCAAGGTGTCCAGGCCTTAAGTCAAAGGAGAAAAGGGAGTTCTTGACCTTTCTGCATAATCCATCCCAGGTTCCTAATGCAGGCAAGCAGTTAGGGATGCACAATATGGCAGGAGTAGGAGCATGCTTTGACCATCCAGGGTCCCGCCAGGAAACAGATGGCACACCCCCAGGGGGTCAATGAGAAGGGTTTAATGAAGAACTGTCTATAAGAACAAGGGCAAGCTTAAGCGAAACCAACAGGGAATGATGTGGTACACTGGGGTGAGCAACAGCCTGAGAACTGAGCCCTGGGAGAGGGCTGCCCAGGCACCACAGCCATCATCAGTACAAGAATGCAGCTAATGACAATCCACGAGGAGGCAGGGTGGAAGTCAGAACAGACCACCCACCTCCAGTGTCCTCCTTGAGTTTCCCACTGCCAGAGGGTAAATGAGCCCACAGGGCAAGCCAAGAAGGATGGGGAGTAACCCAGAGGGGCAAACAGAGAGTAGCCGACACGATCATCGAAAAATTATGGGTATATGCAAAGATTTAGCTATAAGGATATTCATCACAGCATTGTTTGTAAAAGCAAAAATACAGAAATGACCTAAATGTTAGATAGGGAAAAAATGATGTTATACCCAGATGAGGGCAGAGAGGATCTTACCTATGTTTACAGATGAACTATGGCAACTGGAAAGTGCCTTGCATAGAAAATACTCCTTGAATGTTAAAAATGCTAGTGTGGGGATATAGTTACAGACACAGAAAGATGTTCACGATTCAGTTTAAAAAACAGTTTACAGGGGCTCCTGGCTGGCTAGGTCAGTGGAGTGTGTGACTCTTGATCTCGGGGTTGTGAGTTCGAGTACCACACTGGGTGTAGAGATTACTTAAAAATAAAGTCTTTTAAAAAAGTTACAAACTAATCCCATTTTGTTTGATGGCTAGCTACATAGACAGAGGATGCAGGTTTGGAAAAAACATGCATGGAGATGGTTGGAACGATCAATGATGCTGTGAGGGAAACTGTGTGGTGTTGTGTTTTGTTTGTTTTGTTTTTGCGCTTCATTTTCTGATTTTTCTGTAATGAATACAAACTGCCCTGGTAATAAGAAAATACATCTTTTTTCACTTTTATTTATAAGACACTGTTCATTTTCCTGGTGTTTTCCTTTTCCTGCCCTGTGTCATCTCTTGCTCCATAACCTTGAGAGTGGCGGCAGATGGCTGGGCAGGCATGTGGATGGAGGGGAGGGGAGGGAATCCCACCATATGGGAATCATGACTCACAGCTTTCACAGCTTGCGGGGCACCAAGGACCAAAATACAGAAGAGTGGCAGGGGCCTCAAAAAACCTCCTGTTCCCAAGGCTCTAAATCCTAGGAAGCTGAGAATTATAGTACATGCTGACGATGACTAAAAAGTATTTTTAAGCTACATTGGAAGCAAGATGAACAAGCAGTGGAGAGTATCAGCGCTAGCGAAAGATGTCGCCTGACCAGATAGCATGGAGAAGAAGCAGTGGATTTCAGTTGTGCTTTAAAGCAAGCCATCCTGGGGCTTTCTTCTCATCTCTGTCTTGGCCATTATCATCATCATCATCCCCACCAGTATCATTCTCCAAATCTCCAAAGTCATTACCATCAACATCTCCAGCCCAGATCGTAAACTTCCTGTGAGCAATGAATATGCCTTATCATTGAATATACACTGGAACATAGAACACATGACCCTACATAGGGCAAACCAAAACTGAATTCACAAGGATAAAGGCGCTCTTACCAAATGAGCAAGTACCATGCTGCTGGGAGCAAGAGTCAATACCCTGCATGAGAAGTTTATAAAGTTTTTGAGCCAGCATCCCAAAGGGTGGGGATTTTTAATCAGGTACCCCCACCCCAGTATATTTATATGTATTTATTTCTAAGTTTTATACATATTCTACTATAGTACAATGCCATATACATTATAAATTACATATAAAAATTTTAATGAAAAAGACAATATTTGTTTTCCACATTCCAGTGGATGATTTGGGGGTTTATATACTCTGCATGGGAAACCACTGCTCTAAATGACAGAATCGGGATCCAAAGTTTTTGAAACAAATCCATAAAGGAGGCTGTAACCAACAAGAGGAGATTAAATATAGATGAAGGCCAAATGTTGCATCTGAATTTCCAAACTGAGTCCACATTGAGGAATTCAATATGCAGGTACACCCCCATAATGCTGATACACCACCACCAGATGACTTCTAGCTCTAGTAACTGAATATGGGTGGACTATGCAATAAGCAGCATTTAAAGAAAAGCCAACCTTGACAATTATTCAAACGTACCAGATGGTGCCCTGTTCTTGCTACTATCACTATTCAGCACTGCTGTATTAAATTAGTGTGTTTTCTTTCTAGGGATTTCTTGAAACAAAATAAGGTTTCTGAGGGCAAGAACAGTATGTGCCTACCTCCGTCACTTTTGAAAACTGCTTTAATACCAAGGCAACCAGAAATTCTCAATTCCCCAAGAGAACCCTGCTTTTCATCCCTTTGGGACCAACATCCTAGCCCCGGGTTATTAGTTTTGTTGGTTACTGACCGCAGCAGGAGGAGGGGAGGAAGGAGGGGGCATCCTCCCCAGTTCACCAGTGCGGTTTCCTTGTGCAACTCCACCCAAATCTGGATGTTCATGTCACAATTTCAGAATCAAATTAGGGAACTTCTGCAGAAACTGCCACCCCCAAAGGGTGGGGTTGGGGAAACCAGAGCATGGGTAGAAGAAGCTTTGGGTCACAACAGCTTTATGGAAGGTGAAGGGGAGCAGAATATGTAACCCCAAAATGTGCCACTTTGGTATGTGGATTATTTGAAGTTGAAGGCAGTCGAGACCCAGCAGAATGAAGAAAAACCTTTACCTCTCCCTTAACTGCCTAAAAGAATTTAGACAGGGGCCCAGACCCGGCCTAGAAAGAGACCTGTTACAAGAGGTAACTTCTTATCTGAGTGACCTATCTTGTTTGGCAGGGCAAACATCTAATTTCCAAACATCTGCTCTTTCGTCCTGTGAACCACCCTCCTCCCCTTTGAAGCCCCAGGCCCCTCTCCTGTTCATTTGGTCAACTTGTCCTTGAGGCTCACATCTTTGAGCTTCCATACATTCATAATTAAATGTGGTTTTCTCCTGTTAATCTGCCTCACGTGGACTGAATTCTTAGGCCGACCAAAGAATCTAGAAGGGAAGAAGGGGAAAGTTTTTCTCCCCTACAAAGATTAAGGTATGAGAGAGTAAAGAGAACAAAGGTTTTGGAGTCCGACGAATGTGGGATGGAGTTCTCCTCTGCTGCCTACTGCCTCGGTGACACTGGGCAAGCTCCTGAGCTTCTCCCTCACAAAAGCAGTTAGTAAAAATTCATACGATTTTGGAGGCTTATCGTCGACACTGGAAATAATATTTATAGAGTACCAGGCCCAGGATCCAGGCTCACCATTCACTCAGTCCTGCCTGTGGATGTGAACACCTGAGGCACTTGCCAAAAATACAGATATTTCTCCCCTAGAGATTCTGATGTCCTAAGCCTGGGGTGAATAAACCATAGACCAGAGTGAACAATCCCTAATTCCCTGCCTCTGGGGACTCGATTTTTTAAGAAGCCCCCCACCCCATAAGGTGGATCTTATTGTCACACGGGCTTAGGAATCCCCGCAGCAACAGTGATTTACCGTTTTTGTGACTACTGTCACTGCGACTTTGCTCCTTCCTGCCCAGCCCCACAGCACTACGAGCTGCCTGCCGCAGTCATGGGAATCTGCCTACTTTCTTTCACCAAAGGCGCTGCATTTTCTACTCCACTTCCTTCCTCCCGCCCTTACTCCTCAGTCAACCTGCTCTCTGCCATCTGTCGAGTTGGAAAGGCCCGAGTGGATGAATTCACATGAAGGCTTTGAACTGAAAATGACTTACTGAGTTACACAGGCCAGGCATATTTCATAATAAGTGGCACAAACTAGAGAAATTCATCCCAAATAATAGCAGTCCTGGCCCAGCGGGAGATGTTTTGAGAAGAGGAATCTCTCAATTCCTCCCCTTGCCTACGGGCTGATGCATTTGCATGTGTGTAGGAATCACTCAGAAGATCTTGCGAAAATGCAAATGATGCTGTTACATACTGTAGCTAAGGTGGGGCCTGAGATTCTGCACTTCTAACGAGCTCCTGGGTCGTCCAATGCTGGTGGTCCCAGGACATTTTGAGTGTCAAGGGTTGGGTAGTGGTGAAGAAAAGAGAGCTCCAGCCCTAGACGTTTGGAAATTTACCAACAGCTAGAGACTAATGTGATCAGGAATATCTAGAGCCTCTTAACTTAGGAAAGCACCAAGAGATAGGCCTGTTGCCAGTACACCCACACACAACCCACAGACACCAAATCAGAGCTTTCCAACAACCTCAACAACTTCACTTGATCTGAAGCGAAAGGCTGAGAAGCCATTCCTCAACAACTTAAAAATCGTTTCTTTCCACAAGGAGACATTTCCACAGGGAAATAACAACTGAGAGCTCCAAAATGTATTGTAAAAGCATTTTATGCAGTTATTTTTAAATTACAGCTAAACAATTACAGAAAGTAAGTTGAGGTAAGTGTGCTTGTTTTACACATGACAGACAATACAAGAACACCAAGAGAATTGTTGACAGAGCCAGTGCTCCTGGAACAATGAAATTTCCATTAGCCTGTGTGGCACAGTGAGCTCCACAAGCGTAAATGGTTTTGAAAACATTCAACTGGCTACTGCCGTTAATGTTCTGCAGGAAGTTAAAGCACAGTGTGAAACAATAAAATGCGGAACATGAACACTGAGAACAATGGAGTGCAGTCCTGGTGTTCTGGAATTCAGACAGTCATCTACTGGTAAACCTGGAAGGTCTCTCCAAGGCAGATGCTGGCTCCTAGGAAAAGTCACACAGGGCAAGCTCCTTCACTGCCATTGTTCTTAGGAAGACAAGCTTCACTTTGGGTGTGTGAGTGTGAAGCCCCTAGGGACACTGACATCCAGGCTCACAAGCACATCACTTAACCCTTCAGCTCCACCCAGATTCAAAGCCTCTTCCTAGGGCAGCTGGAACCTCCTGGAACAACATGGCAGTGTTTGTTGACAACCCATTTAAAACTGCCACCACTCTCGAGAGGACTCCGGCTATCACCCTCATCTGCAGTCCACATTGCCTCTTACTCGGAAAGCCTTTCCGCCAGTCCCTGGAAACCCGGCTTTTTAGCCTCCAGCTGCTGAGCTACCAGGCTGAGAAAAACAGCATCAAGCAATGTCAGCCAGAAAGTTTCACTGTGTCTGCAGTTCCGCTTGTGCCTGTGGGACGATGATATTATACCCAAGCTTACACAAGCCTAGTCTCCCTTGTATGCACCAGCCCATTAGATTTTAACCTCTAGTGCCTTTTTGAAGTAGAGAAGACAAAGGAGGAGAGGCCTGTTCACTGTCCAGGTGGGGACACAATGGAGTAGTTTATTTCTGGTATTAAACACACCACTCATGCGTTTCTCTTGTGTTTTAACTTTTGATTGACCTATAATACAGATACAGTAAAGTGCACAAATTATGTATGAACAGCTCAGCAAATACTCACAAACCGATCGCATCCTTTGAATCAGCACCCAAACAGGAAATGGAGTACTGCAGGATCCCAGAAGCCCCTTAGGTGCCCTTCTGAGTCACTCTAGCCTCCCCGGCCCCTGGAATGACTATCCTGACTTTTAATATCATTCCATAGATTGCTTTGGCACCTTTTCAAATTTTAAATAAAACTCTAAAAACTGATTTAGTTTTTGAAACATGAAATTAAAAGGGAAAAATATTAATACCAAATTTTAAGTTGTTTTTTTTTTCACAATACATTGAGAGTCCTAATATTGAAGTGTCTTTTTTAGCCTAGTCCGATCGCTATGTACTGGATTGTGTCCTGTCTCCACCCCCCCCCACCCCCCGCCCAAATTCATATGTTGAATCCCTAGCCCCTAAAGTGACTGTATTTGTAGACAGGGCTTTTAGGAGGTGATTAAGGTTAAATGAGGTCACGAGGGTGGCGCTCTAATCTGATAGGACTGTGGCCTTAGAAGAAGAGGAAGCTAGCTCTGCCCCCCACCCCCACACCCCCACAATCTGCCCTGTGAGGACATAGAGAGAAGGCTACCATCTGGAAGCCAGGAAAGAGAGCACTCACTAGGATCCAGCACCTTGATCTTGGACTTCCTCCCAGCCTCCAGAACTGTGAGAACTAAATTTCTATTGGTTAAGCCCCCCAGTCTGTGGTGTTTCATTACGGCAGCCCGAGCTGACCCATACATCAGTTTTCTTCAAAATGCACTTCACTTTGCTGAGTAACGAGTTTATCACTGAAGACCAGCCTCTACATTTCAAAATAATGCATTGCTTTTTCAGTACTAAGAGAAACCGGTACACAAAATTAACTTAACACTGCCCAGTAGGACAAGCGGGTTTATGAGATAAACATAAGGAAACCTGTGCACAAAGTGCTGGGACACAAAGGCAGACAAGCCACATCCGTCTCGTCCATGCACTTCATGCTTTTCTCCCGACGTTTCGGTTACTGCAAGTCAACAGCAGATATGAATGGTGTCTCTAACGTACGTCTAGGTGCCCTGACTTGGAAGGAATGCAGTAAAAGCCTCCTGTCCTTGCTGCTGCCTTTGAAATCAGGGTGGTAGCTGTAGCGCCTCACATTAAAACTAGACATCGAACACATGTTGTTGATTAAAGAGGCCGCTGGAGGATTCTGAAGTGTAGCTGGAGCAAGAGAGGTGCCAAGAGGTGGCTTTCTTTAATTAACACTCTGTTGGGAAGAACTGGGCTCCCAGTGGAATCACCCACGGGACCCAAAGGGAATGCAGGGATTCTATTTGCAAGCCAGTGTGATGAGAAGGGTTTCCACTGAGTCATATTTTCAAAAGCCATCATTTCCCCCTGCTGTAAACAAATGCCAATTAATGTGTAGGATGTGACTTTCTTAGAGTCGAATAAAAATAACATGGCAACCGGGTGGTATGCAATTTGCCACTTGTGCTTTTTAATTTACAGACCTACTGCATGCCACTCGTGTCGAACAAAGAAATAAGAAATAATCAGAAAGGTAGGCTAATGGGGAGAATCAGACGTTTGCATATCTGGGTCCTCCTCATAGCTCAAAAGGCACCGTTTGGTATCCTGCATCCAAATATAAAACAAATGATCTGTCTCCAACATAAACTATTTAGACTAAAAACCAGCCAAATGAAAGCAGCTGCCACTAGATTAAAAAGTCATTTTCTCAGCCAACTCAGATTAAAAAAGAAACATTTTATGAACATATTTCTTCAACTCAAGCAGATTTGTATTATTCTGTGTTTCAGCTGCACACAAAAATAAAAACAGCATCTCCTGATGTGACCATTTGCCAGAAATTTAATTTCAGATAAACAGATGGTACTAAACTAAAAATATTAGTAGGGTATCATCTGTGAAATTCAAATCATTTTAGTATATGTTGTCCTTAGTCTTTTTTTTAAACAAAGAAGTTTTTTCTCTAAATCCAATACACCGAAATACAGCTAATATTTATGTTCAAGGATGTTGAACAAGGGGCAGTTGGCAGTTCTCTCATGCCCCTTATCTCTAGGGGCTCTTGACAAGGAATAGACTTAAAACATGCTATTCCTTCTTCAATTCAGGGCCCTGAGCTAAATCTAGATCCAAATTTTGAAGACTACAAATTAAAGTTAGAATTCTCTTTCCTGGTTGATTTACTTGCTATTCAAGCCTTGGGCACATTTTGTGTACCTGGGGTTCTAAGTCTCTATATGGCCAACGCCAGTGAAACGCACAGAAGCAGATAAAGGAGAAGAGGGCCGGCGCAACAAATAGTGGAAAGACAAGTTTCCCACGTGCCATTATTAAATAAAGCAAAGGGGTGCCTGGGTGGCTCAGTCGGCTGGGCATCTGCCTTTGGCTCAGGTCATGATCTCAGGGTCCTGGGATCAAGCCGGCATTGGACTCCCTGCTCAGCGGGGAGTCTGCTTCATCCTCTCCCTCTGCCCCTCTCCCCCGCTTGTGCTTGCTCACTCTCTCTCTGCCTCAAATAAATAAATAAAATCTTAAAAAAAACAAAAACAAAAACCTCTAACTGACTCGAAGCCTGGGTTGGATCAGAGTGCATTTCCCTTTGTGCAGTCTTAACGCACACCACACATCAGGTCGAACCACGTGAAAGTGCCAATGTTCGACCAGTTTTAACCATCACGTATTTCAACCTAATATTGAGTCTGTTTCCCAAGACCTCCTCATTTCTAACCCTGCCTCTAGTACAAATCAAGAACATTATTCAATAAGCATAATTAAGAGTACAAATCTAATATCGAAAGTCTAATATATGCTAAAGTACGTAAGAATCTGAGTCTACCGCTGCTGCCACCAGCAGCCATAATTATGAGTTAACTAGTTCAGATAAAGAAATGGCTTTGGCATTATTTTTCTGGGAAATAAAAGAAGGCCAAGCTGAATTTGGAAATATATTGGTAGCCTTAAAGGGATTAAAAAACCCAGAAATATATATGATTTTGCTGGATTTATACTACCTTAGATGAGTGATTCTTTACAGCAAGATTTCTCAGCCTTGGTACTATTGGCATTTTGGACAAGATAATTCTTTGGTGTTGACGGGGGAGGGCGGTCCTATGCATGGCAGGAAGTTGCACAGCATCCCTGGACTCTACCCACTAGATGCCCCCTCCGATGAGGACAACCAAAAATGTCTCCACGCTTTGCCAAATGCTGGGGGTGGGGAGCACAATCACTCCCAGTTAAGACTTGAGAAGACTTCTTTAAGGTCTTTACTCAGTGGCCAACCTATCTCATGTGTTTCTCCTTCTCTCATGAGGAGGAAAGCCTCACTGGAAATAATAAAGTACCATCTCAAAGGTTTTGGGTTAGGGTTGCCAAATTTAGCAAATTAAAAATAGAGGATGCCCAATTAAATTTGAATTTCAGGTAAACTTGAAATCATTTTTCAGTGTAAACCTGTCCCGAATACTGAATAGCATTTAATCTGGCAACCTTATTTCCAGTGAAGTACTAATATCATAAATAAATGACTATAAATAGATAAATCACGAATTCATGACAGGGGAAAGACAAGATTAAAACAGGATCAAATAGAGTGGCCAAGATAACACAGTCAGTAGGTTATAGTAAATAAAAGCAACAAATACTTTGGAGCCAGGCAGCTCTGAGTTAGTACCTGACAATGCCCAACCTCCAATGTGGGAAAGGAGACTGTAATTCTTTTTTTTTTTTTTTTAAAGATTTTATTTATTTATGTGACAGAGATAGAGACAGCCAGCAAGAGAGGGAACACAAGTAGGGGGAGTGGGAGAGGAAGAAGCAGGCTCCCAGTGAAGCAGGGAGCCCGATGTGGGGCTCGATCCCAGAACGCTGGGATCACGCCCTGAGCCGAAGGCAGATGCTTAACGAGTGAGCCACCCAGGCACCCCAGGAGATTATAATTCTGTTCCCGAGTAGTTATGTGAGTGGTACGATGAAGTGAGGTAGCTCTTTCAAGATGAAGTAAGGGGCACCTGGGTGGTTCAGTGGGTAAGCAGTTAAGCAGCTGCCTTTGGCTCAGGCTCCCTCCTCAGTGGGGAACCTGCTTCTCCCTCTCCTGCTTCCCCTGCTTGTGTTCTCTCTCCCTCTGTCAAATAAATGAATAAAATCTTTAAAAAACAAAACAAAGATGAAGTGAATGATACATAATATTTCTAGCACTTGGCACTGTCTGGGTGTGTTGGGCTGATGACCCAGGAGTCTAAGAGCACCACGGACAGGACGTTCATAGGGTACTGTCACTACCCCAGACAGAATCTAACAGGTCCCAGGCACCACCCACCTGGGGCAAGAGGGGAAGACAAGAAGACTGAGGTTACCTGTCCACTCGTATCTACCTGTCATGCCAGACGACTGAAAGCTGAATGACCCACTCAGGGCCCCTTGAATAGGGCTAGAAGCATATACTGAGCAGAGAGGGGTACAAAGACTGAGAAAAAGAGAACTGTGACCTGACATATGCAGAGCTACAGTGTTTAATACTTAAAAGGCTCTTCTCAAAAGAGCTTTTCACTCTAATTTTCCACCTCGCAATTGGTCTGACAACACGGAGAATATATTAAGCATTTTTTAAAGGCTCTTTTTAAAAAAGGTACTTCTTGGGGCTCCTGGCTGGCTCAGTTGGTGATGCGTGCGACTCTTGACCTCAGGGTTGTGAGTGTGAGCCCCACGTTGGGTATAGAAATTACTTTAAAAAATAAAAAATCTTTAAAACATAAAAAATTTTAAGAAAGGTACTTCCCTATATTTCAATTTCTTCATCTACAAAAGGAGGGGAGGGGCAAATAAACTCTCATACTCATTCCAGGTTTGAAAAATTATGTGATTCCTCCCTTCAAAGGACCAACTGGGGGCGCCTGGGTGGCTCAGTCATTAAGCGTCTGCCTTCGGCTCAGGGCGTGATCCCGGGGTTCTGGGATCGGGCCCCACATCAGGCTCCTCTGCTATGGGCCTGCTTCTTCCTCTCCCACTCCCCCTGCTTGTGTTCCCTCTCTCGCTGGCTGTCTCTCTCTCTGTCAAATAAATAAATAAAATATTTAAAAAAAAAAAAAAAACAACAACAAAGGACCAACTGAAGTCTCAGTTTCTCCTGAAGGGCTCTGCTCTGGTAATCCTGCCAGCACTAATCTCTCGCTGAGCTTTTACTATCTCTACCTGCCATTAAAACAAAACTACCATGAGTTAGTTCATATTTTAAAAGACTGTATTACCTATAAAAGGTATACAGAATAATAAAACAAGTATCTATGTCACGCAGCACTCAATCTAAGAAATAATGCTACCAGCGTTTCAAGGTCCTTATCACATCCCTTTTGCCCCCGGCAATAAACATTGTGTTGAATTTGGTTAATTGGTTTACTCCCTTGCTTTTCTTAATAGTTTTACATCTATATGTATCCCTGCAGAGTATCGGTTTAGAGTTGCTTGCTTTTGAAGTTTTGAAGTTTTGAAGGCTGTGTGTGTGTGCGTTCATACTTTGTATTCCGTATTCTATGACTTCCTTTACTCAGTAGTGTATTTCTGAGATTCAGCCATCTCGATAGGTGAAATTCCAGTTCAACCATAATCACTGCTCTACGGTATCCTATTGTGTGAATGGATTACCTTTTTATTCATTATTCTGTCAATGGACTATTGGGTTGTTTCCAGTTTACTGCTACTTTGAATAACGCTGTGGTGGACATTTTTTATGTCTCCTGGTGCACACAGACCAGAGTTTCTTTAGAGTATACCAGTAAGGCCATGGGGCATGTGCACCTTCATCTTTCTAGATGATGCCAAATTGTTTTCCAAAGGGGTTTACCAATTCACAACCTCACCAGCAGAATATTAATTCTCTTTGATGCATGTCTTCTGCATTAGGTATTAGGAGAGTAAATAAAAATCATTTCTTTGTTTACAGAGGGCAAAGAGACCATTCTCCCCCCACCCCCAACCCTTCTCTTACAATGTTTCCTAAGACATAGTGACATCATGAATTGGAGTCCTTACTCTAACCTTTAGAATAGAGATAGATCTCTCTAGTCTCTGATTTTGACAATGTAGCTCTCTCTGAGGTTGAGGGCCAAATAGCCTCTAGATATGTAAATGTGTGTACCTCTGGAAGTAGCAAAAGGGTCTCTTGAGAGAGGTACAGGAGGCCTTCAGAAGGTTAAGTCCTTTGTCTCCTCAGGAGACAGGAGAAGTCATTGTTTTTCCTTCTGCTTGGCTCTATAAAGCATGTGCGATTTTGTTCTAATTTCATAGTCTCTTGCGTGGACTATTTGCATCATGTGTTTTCTCTCTCTTTTACATTAATACAGAGAAGGTTCTTGCTGGCAAGACTGTTTTATTTTCCAACATATTATTCTTCCATCCATTACGTTTTTTTTCTTATTTTGGAGTAAATTTAGATTTACAGAAAAATTGTAAAGGTGGGGTCTTGCTGGCAAGATTGTTTTATTTTCTGACATACTATTCTTCCATCCATTAAATTTTTTTTTCTTACTCTGAAGTAAATTTAGATTTACAGAAAAATTGTAAAGGTGGTATAAAGAATTCCCATGCAGGGGCGCCTGGGTGGCTCAGCCGTTAAGCATCTGCCTTTGGCTCAGGGCATGATCCCAGGTCCTAGGATCGAGCCCCGCATCGGGCTCCCTGCTGCGCTGGGAGCCTGCTTCTTCCTCTCCCACTCCCCCTGCTTGTGTTCCCTCTCTCGCTGGCTGTCTCTCTCTGTCAAATAAATAAATAAAATCTTTAAAAAAAAAAAAAGAAATTATTTTCAAAATCTAGATAGCCAATGCTAATTTTGTTTTGTCCATTGTAATCCAGGGGAGCACAAAATACATATTTTAGCCAAGTGCCCAGTGGTAAATATACAGGAAAGTCTTTGGAGATTTGCCACAATTTGAAAAAAAATTATAGACAAATCACATAGCCTAGACATACCAAAAAGAAGAAAAAGAAAGAAAGAAAGAAAGAAAGAAAGAAAGAAAGAAAGAAAGAAAGAAAGAAAGAGAGAGAAAAAGTTAGGTATTGTAAGAAGATAGCACATAATACATATAACATACAAAATATATGTTAATTGACTTTATGTTATCGGTAACGCTTCGGATCAAAAGTAGTCTGTTAGTAGTTAAGTTTTGGGGGAGTCAAAAGCTATATATAGATTTTCAAACTGCAAACGGGGTTGGGACCCTAACCCTTGTTTTGTTCAAGGGTCAACTGTATTTTATCCTAGAATGAACTTCCATACAGAAAAATTTATTCCAAAATATTACAATTTTATTACAAAAAGTTATAGTCGTCATTATTTAAAGAGTGACATTTTACCGTAGCTACAGAAACATCTGGGCTCAGACAGCTGCTGGACTGCTTTTTTTTTTTTTTTAAGATTTTATTTTATTTATTTGACACAGAGACAGCCAGTGAGGGAGGGAACACAAGCAGGGGGAGTGGGAGAGGAAGAAGCAGGCTCTGAGCGGAGGAGCCTGATGTGGGGCTCAATCCCAGAACGCCGGGATCACGCCCTGAGCCGAAGGCAGACGCTTAACGACTGAGCCACCCAGGTGCCCCTGGACTGCTCTTTCAACCACTGTGGCACACGCTGGCAATTTTGTACCAGATGGACATTCACTTTCAAGTGAAGTCAGAGCAGGCGCACAGTGTTTTCGGCCAGCACTGCCAGCGTCGATTCCTGCTTCTGGGGATGTTGCCACCGATCTAAGTTTCCTTCCTAATAGTAACTGACCAAGGTCGAAATTTACCTCCCAGATTTAAAGGTGAGGTAGATGGTGACAGTGCCATTTCACTGAAGAAGGCTCACGGACCAAGCTCTTATGCGTGGCTTAAAGAAGATAGCTTCTGAATATCTTCAGGAGAAACCTTAAGATTGTTTTTCTTGCTCTGGCTTTTTACTTCTAATAAGTGTGCAGCACTTACATTGCTTCACGTGCTTACGGGAGATAAATCTGTCCTCAAACCTTGGATCTGGAAATGTGGCATTGGAGCAAGTAATTGGCTTTCAAGATGACAAAATTATCTCTGAATTTCCACCTGCATCTCGGTTTTCATTGCATTCACACCAATTTCAGCATCTGCGGTGGAGAAAACTGATAGAGGTGTCTTTCCAGCAGCTCATGGAGAAAATACTTGCAGCTTCAGGGCCCATCAGTCTGCTTAACTGCTTCAGCAGCTTTTGGCAAATAAACTCGCTTCGTTGCAAGGAACCACTGCTTGTTAATAGGCCCTGCTATGTTGGTATCGTTATCTGCAAAGTACAGAATTAAAGTTCTTTTGTCTAAGTAACTTTTTTTTTTTTTCAAGTTTTGACTTATTTCTTTATTTAACTCATCTTTACTTGGGGCTTGGACTCACGACCCAGAGATTAAGGGTCTCATGTTCTTCCAATTGAGCCAGCCAGGTGCCCCCCAAGTGACTTTTTTATTTTTAAGCATGTTATTGCTGCTTTTACATCTTGTTTGACCTGTAGTTTGGGAAGCACTGTTGGCAGCACTTTGCATGCCGTTAGGGAAGGAGTTCCTGTTTATTAAAAGCTACAATGAAGTAAATTCTTGCTTCCTCAGCTTGAGTGATCCGCAGGGATTCTGATTTGGTAGTTTGGGGTAGGTCTCAATAATTTACATTTCTATCAAGCTCCCAGGAGATGCAGATGCTGGTGGGGAGCCCACCCTTGGAATAGCTCTGAGTTAAATAATGACCTTGTCCCCACCCACTGTCTTCAGTTGTAGGTCTGGTCTGCTGAAGGGATGTCTGTCTGCTCTTCTTATTTTGTCAAATTCTGAGCTTTTTTTTTTTTAATTTTTTTATTATGGTATGTTAGTCCCTATACAGTACATCATTAGTTCTTGATGTAGTGTTCCATGACTCATTGTTTGCGTATAACACCCAGTGCTCCATGCAATACATGCCCTCCTTAATACCCATCACCGGCCTATCCCAATCCCCCACCCTAAAGTCTAAGCTTCTTTCCAAGGAAACCATTCAGCCCTCGGTTCTTTTTTTTTTAAACAGCAGTATTGAGATACAATTCACATACCATACAGTTCATCCCTTTAAAGTGTACAATCCAGGGGTTTTTAGTATATCGACGAAGTTGCGCAACCATCAACATAATTTTGGAATATTTGTATCACCTCAGAAAGAAACTCCATATCCTTTAGCTATCACCGCCACTTCCCCCCAGGCCCTGGCAACCACCAAACTACTTTCTGTCTCCAGGATTTTGCCTATTCTAGATATTTTAGAGAAATGGAACTGTACGGTCACCCTCTGCTCCTAAGTGTTTCCTTGAAGGGATAGGAGCACAGCAATATTTGTCAGGACTGAACAAGATTAGAAATACAACTCTGCTGGGCACCATTCTTTAGGAAATGAGGCTCTCAGGGATGATATCTCTTCCTGAACAGGGTCAGTGGCATTAGCGGTGAAGGTTATTAGGATTTTGAAGGTTTATTATTTGCTGTTGTGGTGGGATCTACTTATTTTATGTGGCCACTACCGTGCCTTCTGACAATAACCCATTCTTTCTTCTGGAGGACTGTCTTCGTTGCTTCAACTGTGTGGTTTTAATGGCACTGCTAATCACCACAGCCTCCTCCCAGCTCCCATCACCTCTCCCACAACCCATGTTCTAGACTGAATTTTGTGTCCCCACAACATTTATGTGTTGAGATCTCAGCCCCCAAAGTGAGGGTACGAGGAGGTGGGATCTTTGGGAAGTAATTAAGTTGAGGCAGAGCTGCATGAGCGGGATTAGAGCCCTCCCAAGAGACAGGACCAAGCTTGCTTCCTCTCCCTGCACTCTGACAGTGGGAGGACACAGCAAGAAGGTGGCCATTTAGAAACCAGGAAAGGGCTCTCACTGGAACTGGAACCCAACCAAGCTGGCCTGTGTGAGAAATAAGTGTTTGTTGCTCCAGCCACCAAGCCTATGATATTCTATGATAGTTGCCTGAGCTAAGACAACCTGATCCATAGGAGAGAGTACATGACCCAAGCTTGCTTTGGATATTTCCAAAACAGCCCTAAGGGAAGGGAACTGTTTCTTTCCAGGTATCTGTGCTGGAAGGATGTGAGCCCTGGAGCGGCCATCAAGCAGGGTTTCAACATCCTGGCTGCAACCTGCACAGAGAGGCAGAGGCAGGGAGGGAAGTAGTCTTGAGCAGAGGGGACACCCCCATCTTATCACTGAAGTTCCCAGGGCCACCCTGGTTCTTGCTTCCCCAAGACTGGTTTGTTGGTTCTGATCTCTATTCTAGAAGTATGGAATGGACTTTAAGCAGGTCTGAAGTCTCAGAACCAGAAACTTGTGGTAAATGAACATTTACTGTCCCAAGTCTCATGGCAAATGAGGAGTTGTTTTGTGTCCATTTCTTATATCTGGCAAGTAGCCAAGCAGGTAGCCAGGCTCTCTGGTATGACTGAAATGGGCTAAGAGAGTAAAAAGACTTCAAGAGAAGAGGCAGGTGAGCATTTCTCCCACCGAGTAAAACAGTCACTCTGTGCCCACTGGCTTAAAGGGATCTTGGAGGAATCAAGGATGCCAGCTGCATCATCTCCTGCAGAAGATGAAGCTAAGTTGCATGAAGCTAAGTTTCTGTGTCTTTTGACACCAGAGATAACACATTCCTTTAACTCTGTCTATGGGCATCTTTCCACCAAACACATCACTATCCCATTGAGAAAATGGTGCAATGAATTAACCCAAGACCCTTCTAATAGATCCCTTTTTATCTAAAGCCCTTTTTGTTTGCTTTATCATCTGTTTTGAAAAGTTCCAACTAATACAACTACTGATGCTACGGAATTTACTCACCATTCTGCCTATCTAAAGATAAGGCACTCACTATACTTTTGTGCAAAATATAACTATATATCACTGTCAAGCAGAACACTGTGCGCCAGCTATCAATCCCAGGGGAGCAAAACACTGCACACCAGCTACCAGAGGACTCTAAACACTTCTGCCCATCGCACGATGGTACTGGAGTTGCCAAGGAAAACACAATATGGTCAAGCACTATATGGAATTATGTCTGACTTACATGAAGAAAACACAGAGCAAGACCAGCTTCGATAGTGGGGGTCGGTCCCCCATGGCCAGCAGGTCCCCTGGGCAGCCAGTGCAGGGCAATTGGCCTATACACACCCTTCTCGTGTCACAGCAGAACTCTGACCACTCCCCATGGTGTCTGAAATACTGAAAGCTAGGTGTGTGCCTGTGGGCCATTGACATACAGGTTTAAGCAGAGTGAAGGAACATTCATTAAGCATGAAACAGGGAAAGATACTCCCACATGAGGCAGTCAACCCAGCACAGGCTGTGTGGGCTCTTCATACCTTGGTAAGGAAGTGTTCCAGGTCCAAGGCCCATTCTTACGTGGCCGAGCGGGGAGCTCTGTCCGTGAGTCTGCCTTTCTCGGTAATAACCATATCCACTTGGAAACTCTGACCTGCAAGGTACAGAAAACCTAACTCAGACAGAATTGGCTCACATAACTGATAAGCTGTTCAGTAGTAAGGGCCCCAGGCTCCATTTATTTGTGACTCTTTGCTCTGCCTGCCTATGTCATACCGTAACCATTTTAAGACAGGCATTATTTATGGAAGCAAAATGGTGCAGATTTTGTCTCTCCTGACATTGGACTCTTCTCTAATTGGACAAACTCGGCATTCCTGAAACAAAAGGGGAAGGGATTAAGGCTGCCACTTGCTGGGGGAGGCAATCGCAAAGTCTGTGACATTGACCCCAGTCTCTGTTTGGACTTAGTTTAGTTTGATAATGGCTGCACTTTGATTCTGAACCAGGTAATGCTGATGAGTGAACAGCGCTGCCCAAAAGAAACGCACAGGCTTCTAATCAATTCATAAATAGTTTCTGTGAATGTAATATCAAATGCTAATTTAAAGGTAACCTAAGAAACCCAGAGGAGGGTACTTCGCCTAACCAAGGGTGTTATAAAGGCTCCCTAGTAAATATCTTCCCTGCACTTGAGACTTAAACTCCGTACAGAAGCTCCATGAGGCCTGACCCCACAGTATCCACTTATCCCCAGCAGGGAGGGGCTCTCAGGCCATCCTTAATCTGTTCCAAACGAAGCCTTTGCATCACTGTATTTTAGCCCCATTAGTGGTTTTGTTTCCATTTTCAGCCAGTTGTTTGTTCGCTTCTGACAGTGTAATAATCTTAGTCTGCCCTCCTCCATTTGTTCTCACAGCTTTCCACCCTCTCCACCTACATATGAGAACTTAATTTTCATTTTCCAACGTATGGAGACACAGTAGCACTTCTCAGAGCCAAGTCAGAGGGTACTGGGAAGGTGAGAACTGACATTTATTAAGCACCAACCACGTACTGGCATGAAAGTAGACTTCTTTTTTTTCTTTTTTGCATCCATTTAGTTCTCAAAGAAGTCTGTGAGGCAGATCTAGTCTCCCTGTTTTATAAATGAGGAAACGAACCCAGAGAAGGTGGGTTACTCACGGAAAGTTATGCACCTGCTTAGTGAAGAGGTAGAAACCTACACCTAAGGCCATCTGACTTCAAAGCTTTCCAAAGCTGTTTTCTTCATTACCCAGTGATTTCAATTTTGGCTATAATAAAAATCATCTGGAGAGTTAAACCACACACACACACACACACACACACACACACACACACACACGACTTGGGCGCCACTCCTAGACAGCCTTATTTTAAAAGGGTGGGGCCCAGGCCTCAGCATTTTCCTGCAAAGCTCCTTGGATGAGTCTCATGAAAACCCAGGGTTAGAACAAATTGTACTAGAATGTGCTTGCCTCCCAAACCATATCAATAAATTTCATGAAACGTAGCAGAGGCTGGACAGCACTTCAATCTCAACATCTAAAAATAGCTAATAATGGCACCAATACACAGTATTAAAGGAAACCCGGAGTAATTTCACCTAGGATGCTTCACTCATGCAAAGAGTTTAGGCTAGGTCTGGAACCAACAAAACAAATCAGATCCCAGAAGCCTGCTCTTGGCTTTGTTTCTGAGCCTGCATATGACAGCTGACTTCTCAGCACACACCACGAATGGCCTGCTCCATATGCCCTCGGCGCACCCTGGGTTCACCTACAGCTACTGGGGAAGACAGTCTTGTACACGCTGACAGCTCCTCACCTCAGGCAGCGACCCGTGTCTCTCTGCATCTCTGCCTGACGGCTTTCTCTAGCACCTCTGGAGCTGGCTCAGCCCCTGCACAGCTGTCTGGGAAGCGCCAGGGATTTATCGTCCCCTGGCACAGCCCTTAACCAATGAGGGACAGAAGCCTGTGGCTAAATACCTAGGGTTCGGAGGCTGCTTGGTTCCCCTGAGCTTCATTTGCACATGGTTAGAACGACTCCTAACTCACCCCTTTTGGTGACATCCTCCCTTGCCTAATGGTCCCCACTCCATTGCTTATGCTTCCTGGGATCACCTCCCCAGTTTACTCTTTGCACCCAAATCTTAGTCTCAGGGTTTGATTTGGGGAAACCAAACTAGAACCACCTCTAGGTGTCTCGTTTTAACCTCAGATGTAAATAAGCATAAGCCAACAATGATACTAATTCATATATGAAAACTACTTTCTAGCTTACAAAGAGCTTTCACAAACACTATCATCTTGATATTAAAGGAGGAAAACATTTCCTAACACCATCACAAGAGGGTTATGGGATGGATGCAATGAGCTTTAATTTCTTGAGAGAAAAGTATACCATTATCATAATAAAGACAGGCAGAGATTCATTTTTCCCTGTATGCCCATACCCTGCTGACTCTGTTTGACTCTATTAGTGGGTCCTTCACAAGGAAAATGATCTATTCAAGCAAATATTAGAAATAATTCTATGGTTTTACACAGTGGATACTCAAGTAATTAGTGCAACAACATTAATGGGTTGTGGGGGTTTTGGGTTTGTTTGTTTGTTTTTTTGAAGTTTTATCATGAATAGTCATTCATGCTTCATTATGTAAAATTTTATGTTAAAAATATGTGTTGTGGAAACAGTCTTCATTGAGATAAAAGCAATTTGACATGGGTCAGAGACTAGGGATAAAAGAGAAACTCAACATTTTTTTCCTGTCCTCCTATAATTTAAATAAAAATGAGGTAGAAAGGGGGAGATCATTGGGATTGCAACATAAAGAATAGTATTCCTTGGCCATTACTTTGCAACATACAAAAGATTCTGCTGGGTATTATAGCTTCTAGCAGTCTTAGCTATAGAGAACTTTAGATAAAATTGACTAGCTCAAGGAAAGGATATTACTATTGTGAGAATAAGAATGAGCAAAAATGCACAGCTCTCTCTCTCTGAATCTAAATCCCTAATGAAATGGATAATCCTGCAGAAGAAGAATTCGATTGAAGCTATTATTGTCCCATCTGTGCTGAGTCAGGGCTGGCCACCTTGCACTTTTCTTCACAGAAAGTAGGGCTCCTTTTTCAATAGAATTGCAATCTTTTTTCTTTTCTCTACAATTTGGACCTTTTTACTGCAGGTTGGATTTCTATTATTCATATTGTAAGGAATTTTAAAGCATTTCCTTAAAACAAGATTAGAAGTTTTAAGTCTATATAGGAGGGTATCACCTTAACCACATAGTTAAGGTTCTTCTGGTTTCATATTTATTTATTTATTTTTAAAGATTTTATTTTTAAGTAATCGCTCCACCCAACGTGGGGCTCGAACTCACAACCCTGAGGAGATCAAGAGTCGCGTGTTCCAACTGATCCAGCCAGGTACCCCTCATATTTACTTTTCAAGAAAATCTAGATGATTTCTTAAAATGTCTAAGCCATAATATTCACATATGAGGCCTTGAACTTCCAGGTTTTTTCTCTTAACCCACTGGCCTCTGATCTTCAATAAAACACACAATTTCATTTTTCTTTTCAGGTCAAGATTTGGTCTGAGTAGTCATGACAAACTGGGGTGCAAAGTGGGTGTTTCCTTATAGAGGCTGAAAGTGTAAAGGAGCAAACTGCTTCTCAGGAAAAAAATAAAAACAAAGCAGGAAAAAGTGCTGATCCTAATTGTATGACTGAGTGAGAGGGCAGGCCAGATACGGAAGCAACATCTGTCTAGGCTCACTGAACAAAAGTGCATGCAAACCAAAGAGATAGGAATTTGGAAACACTTAGAGAAGTTTGAGGGGGAAGGGAGTGGGTGGGTAGAAAAGAGACACTAGAAATCAGTGGAGCCCCCAGAGAGAAGCTGAATTTGCTAGTGACTGCATATTTGACCACCTCCGTATAGTCAGACTTTCTAAAATACATAAACAAGTTCTGTTTTAGTCCTCAATCCCACCCAGAACATTCTGTATGAGGATGGGGAGGCCAGGGGGCTTGGCTTGGCTTATAGTCTAACATTTTTATTCTTGATAATAATATTATGGAGATGTTCATGTATTAATTGAAAATGGTGTCAGTGTTCCAGATCATCATGGTAATTACCACCGCAGGCTTAAGGATAGACTGTAAAAGGGTAAAATGTAAAAAAATGTATATATTCACCCGTTTTCCTGTGCTAAATTAATACGACATTATCTTGGGGAAGCAGGAAGATATAACGCTCTTTTCAACATTTTTCTGTGGGACTTTTTCATCTTTACTATTGGGTTTTAGATTGTGGCTAGAAATCAGTTTTTTTGGAAAAATTCAAAATGCATTCACATCTCCTTTGAAGCAGATTTTTTTTTAAAGGTTTTTTTTTTTTTTTTTTT